>NW_020653854.1:7527764-7540962 GCF_003589595.1 Hyposmocoma kahamanoa | reverse complement strand
GTGTGTGTGTGTGTGTGTGTGTGTGTGTGTGTGTGTGTGTGTGTGTGAGTGAGTGAGTGAGTGAGTGAGTGAGTGAGTGAGTGAGTGAGTGAATGAGTGAGTGTGTGTGTGTGTGTGCGCGCGCTGGCGCGGGTGCTTTGCGGGTGCGTGCGTGCGTTCCGTATGGTGCCTATTGGGATATGCAGAGGCGACAATCCCGACCCACATCTTTCGCCTCTTCAACATGCTTCAATGCTTTCATTAATTTTTATGTATTCGTTTTAATTATTTTTTTTAACAATTTCGATAGCCTAACGGTATGAACTGTGGATGCTGGATTAGCTTCGATTCTCGGTAGAACCAATTAGGGAAATGAATTTTCTGAATTGACTATGGTCTGGATGTTGTAAATAGTGCCCTGGAGTTCACTCCAGGGCACTCTGCCCAGCATAAAGCTGAGCTGTATTACTTTAGTTTTTAATCCATTAGTTATCTTCTTTTTGTTATTCTAACAGATCTTGTGTTAGTTATTATTTAATAATATTATTTGTGAATAGTCGAATAAATATTTCTTTCTTTCTAGGGAAACCCTGTATCACGGGTGCCAAGGACTCACACATAGACAACCACAAATTTCATTCAAACTCACGAGAGAAATAAATGTAAGTCATACAAATATTTCTCCCGGCGGGAATCGAACCAGGGATCTCTACGCGGCAGACCAGCATGATAATCGTTCAGCCACGGAGGCATTTCCATAACTTTTTGCAAAACAATAAATTTACCAAAAATAAACTTTTAAGATGTGGTACCTGACACTTTTTAAATCTGTACTTGGTAGTTCAATTTAAATATTTTTGTTTTTGTGCGAAAATAAAATCCGATGAATTATTTTATTTTGAGGTTGTATAGACAAGCGGTTGTTTATACAACCTCAAATGGCTTTGGTAGATTCCGCATAACAGTGAAAGTATTGAATCAATTTGGAAAAAATGTATAGTAAAATTGACGATATATATTGATTAGCATAGGTGCGGTGTGAAAACACGATTCCTAAAAAGTTTCACGGCAGAAAAAACAACATAAACTTACCTCGAAATTTTACAAGAAAACCGCTGTATTTAATAGGTACGAATGATTTTTTTTATATTAACTGAACTAAATAAATAGAGCACGTGTGCTATACGACATACATTTTTCAAATGGCTTTAATTTCGTTTGTAAAAAAAATAAATGACTCAAGTAAAATGAACTGTAAGTCATAAAAGAATAGTTGTTGTTTACGATAATTTATAATATTAGTAATATAGTTCTGTGAAATTGTTAGTATTTTACAAATAATCCTGTAAAAAGATTATATATAAAACAAGTGAACGATGAATTCACTAAGCCATTCAAGTCATGTTGTCCCACGCTGTCCAGGTCGCATTTCCGCCCCTGCTCTGTATATCAACATAACACCGTCTTAACAACCTTCGGGCAATATTTCCGGGCTGTTTGTCCACATCCGGTATTTAAATGCATTAGAGTAAATGTTAAGCCATGGCTTTAAAAAAATGTGATAATTGTGAGTGCCTACTACAGAGATTGCATATCACTTTTCATAACTTGTAACGTTTTTTTTAGCTGGCCGTAATTGTAAGTTTGTTCCATATTCAAATTACGTTTGTCTTACCGACGTTTTTATACAATTTTACGCAATCTTTGACTATGCGTGATATCAATAAAATGTCTTTTTTTAACCACCTCAAAAAAGAAGGAGGTTTTCAATTCTACTGTAGTTTTTTGTGTGTTACGCTATTACTCGGACACTTCACATTCGTGAACCGATTTCGATTATTCTTTTTTTGTTGGAAAGAGGGTATACCACAGTTAGTGGTTCCATTGAAATAAATATTCAATCTCTAAGGGCTGCTAATTAGGAGATGAATCCAATTATCAGTCCCCATTTCAATAAAATTTGGCAAATAAATGTAATTTCACAAACTATTGAATTCGGTTCTATTTTCAAAACGAGTTGTAATTATTAATATAATGTTAAACGCCATCATGAAGTCACCTTATGCACCAGGTCACCTGCGGCACTTTTAACGGCACGGATAATTTATAACGCCGTTTTCAGTTGTGTTGGGATTTACTAAGGTGCATAATTTAAGAATATAAAAATTTTTGCTTTAGTAATGTGAAATAACTTTTGTAATCTTTCGAAATAAACAGTTTAAAATTTAAAATTTAATTTTTGCTCATACCGGACAAATTCCAAATATAAGTACCTGCAAAACTTGCAGATTGGAAGAAGTTGTACAGTCTGATATTCGATTTAGGCATATAGTATTCATACTCTAGAGCTGAGAAGTGTAGGTAACCAGTTCCATTGGATTATCTTGCGCCGCTTTGTCGCTTCATGAAACGGCATTTCTAGGATCTTGGGAATGTGGTCCGGCCGTTGTGGTGATCTACGACCTAGGTTTCTTTCATTTGTATAACGCACCGAGAAACATAAAATACACGAAGACCGACTGAACTATTTTTAACCGCTGTAGGCGTATGTCAATTTTATTTTTTAAACAAAGTTATTTATATTGTACTTATTTTAATTCGCGTCTACATTTTTTGTTTTCTTTTTAATTTTAATTTTATTTTTAAATCGGCCACTTCGAAAAGGGTCCACTGAAAACCAACGCTGTGGCTCCGCCACAGTATTTGCTGAGTTGGGCCCTTTTCAGTGCAATACACTTTAAGCATAAAATCATAATATTGCACTTGTAACACGTGTTTGTGATCAAAATAGTAGTTTATGTTTACGTGTGTGGGTTTATGAAACGAGCCGACAGGCGAGTTATTATGTACATACATTACTTTGTCTATATACATATTATAAGCTCTCTATGATGTGTTCAGGAACCGCATGTTACGACTGGCGAAATGGCGACAATTAAAAACTTTTCTCACGCTTATCTCACACAACCGTAGTTTTTATATAATTCATAGACAATCTAGAGTCGGCCTCAACTATTATATCGTTCGATATCATGTAACGTGTGAAATTTGTCAAAATTGTTTGCTACTGACATTTCATTTCGAATAAAACTTCATCTCGACTGATATTAGAATTGAGATCGAATCAAATTGTTTTGTTTTTCAGAGATGTTCGAAATTTGAATGTAATAATAAAATCGAATTTGATGTTATTATTAAGCGATAATAACGTTTTCACAGATAAGAAATTTGTTCTAACAAAACTATAGGCTGGTCGTAATTTGCGGTTTTTGAACACATCATAGAGGTTTATGATATGTTACATACATAAATTTATAATATTATAATAGATAAAATTTATTTTCTTTCTTTCTTTCATCTTTCATTCTTCCCTCGAATTTCCCGAAAATACTCACAATGGTCTTCTCGAGATAGAAGAACACTTAATAGAAGGTAGCTTTTTTGGATTCTGAACTTCTCTAGTAGCGGTGGTGATGAGTTGAAAATGAGTGGTCTACGACGATGTAGGTACCTACACATAAAACTATTGTATAAACCATTATTGGGTAACTCAATACTTAGCACCAGATAAGGAGGCCCCAGGGTTTGATTCCAAATAGGGACAATTTGGGAAACGAAACTTTAAACAGTGGTTCTGGTCTGGTAGTATTCTAGGTAATGGCACGTAATGCTGTCGGAGATAATTTTGTTACCTACTCTGATACTTATTGTATTTAATCTTTTTTTCGATCAGGTATTGGTGTAATTGATCGTTTGGCATATTCATTATTTATTACTTCAATATTATAATATGTAAGCCACTGAAAACCTAACCTTGTTAAATTAACTAAATCTATACCAACCTATGTAAATAAAGAGGATACCTGGAGTTTCATACACCTTTCTTGTAAAGTATAGATGTTCAGCAAAAACATTTCCATGCAAAACAAAGGAACAAAATAATTTTGATAATGGTCCCTAATGTTATTCATAATTTTTCAATCGTAAAGTAATTGTGACTTTATAATAAAAAAGCCGACCTCAAAAGTTCGTGGTATTTCATCTATTTGCCAATTTTTATTGGAATCGGTTATCGGAAAGTGCGCGAAACCAGATTCGTCTCTTTCCAACAAAAAAAGTCATCGGTTCACCAATGCTGGATTAATGGCGTAACATACACATACATAAAAAATAAAGTCGAATTGAGAACCTCCTCCTTTTTAAAGTTGGTTAATAATTTCAAATCTTGTTACTACTAAATGATTACCCCTGTGGCGCCATCTAGATTACTCGATTAGAAGTTCGTAGCTAGCCACTTCACTCGGCAAGAATGAACAGCAAAGTATTAATAATATTGTTCGATAGATGGCTCTGCGTTAATAAAAAGTATTAGTAATATTCTTCGGTAGGTGGCTCTGCTTTAATAAACTCTTACTCCTATTTTGATTTCAACAGTCAATATTTGTATTACAATACAGTATTCTGGCGTTTATCATTCTTTTTGAGCTACAGACTCCTATGAAAACAAAGGTAATTGTCGTTGACCCCCATAATAAAAAAAGAATGGTAAGTAGGAAACACTGAGATAGAATTTGTTTATTTTTCTAGCTGAAAGATGAGTCTGTATTCCCATGGAAATTCTCATGGTCCATGAACAAACGAATCGATAAATATTTCTAGTTAACCTGTAAGCTATCTTCAAAAGCATACACTTCAACAATGCTTATATTAAAGTAATGACACAGAGTTCGTTGTATAAACAACTGTATTTACAACTGTAATTATAAGTGTGTTGTAAGTAATAAATACCGAGGCTATACATATACCTACTGGATTAAAACGAACCTACAGCGTAATTAGTAATACAGCAGGTTAGATGTTATTAGCCGTCATTAGGTATCATACTGAGGCTTAAATATGCCTTAAAGCTGTTGATTTCCTGTCTAATAGTGCCAAGGATGATGAAGATGAAGGTATAGGTAGCCGTATTAAGCATTAAAAATATTCGCTGTTCATTGTGGCACATATAGCTGCACCCTAACCTAATTGATTTGCTTAGATTGTTTGTACCTATTTTACTATAAAGGTTTCATCACACTTGTTAAAGGCTAAGCGGTTAAGCTAGTCAGGTAGTTTTCAGAAACTGACGTGTCTGGAGGGACCAGATGATGTCTAGGTCATCCTCTACTAGCTCTCCGGGCTAGTGCCGGACTTGCCGATCGCAGTGTCCTGCGACAATGTCTGGACATAGCTTCCGATTCTATTCCATTCTATTTTACCTCGCCTTAGGCCCTCGTCTAAGTAAAACCATTTCCAGAAATCCCGAATTTGAAAAAGTAATTAATTAATATTTGGTGGGTTTTAACAACTCTATGTCGCTCCTTGTAGTTATATCTATACATGTATCTATATATCGTCTGCTTAAAGGTAAAGCCACATAAGCGACATTTTCCACAAAAAAATCTCCAAATTATACACCAGTTGTAAGAAATTCACCATCTTTCTTAGCTTTTTTGTTATTGAGCTTCACGTGCAGAAAAATAGTGATTTTCTTACAATAGCTATATAAATTAAAGACTTTTCGTGGAAAATGTCACCTATGTGGTTTTACCTCTAAACATACAATATTTATGTGGAACACTTTGAAAAGGGTTGTAACCCTAAGTAGCCGTGAACAGGTTCACGGCAATGAAACGGGAAACTTCCGGTCTACAAAATTTATTAAAGAAGTAAAGTTTAAAGAAAAGGCCCTAAATGGGCCGAGTAACTGAATTACAGATATAGGTACACGAAGACTGTAGACTGTTATAAATTATTACACATGAGTTAGCTTATTAAATGATTATAAACGTAGTAAAAAACCAGAATTAGCGATTGTTCGCGATGGAATTTGAAACAGCTCCGACTGTTGTAGCTCGTGCTGGGAGTAACCGTGGTACGAAAACAAAATGAGAAAGTGAAGGAAGATGGAACAATTCAAATTTAAAATTTAAATACATGTAAAATAAAAAAAATGATAGGATACAAGCGGAGATAGGCGATACAAAAAGTTGAGATGACGGTGTAAGGAGGTCACACCGTCACAACCTTTTTCCAACCATTGATCATAAATAACGTAATTGACATTTTAGCGAAATTGAGTTATTCATATTATAATATTATTTTGGTCTGCAAGAAAAGCTATTGGGCACCGAATAAGTAGGTACAATAAGCCTTTGGCGATTGTCGTTTTAACAACTCTGTTGCTCCTTGTAGCTATATCTGTACATGTATCTATAAATGTAGAACACCTTTTTCGCACCATTGGTTATGATATATATGGAGAGCAGTACAGTGGTAGGAATAAGTTAGGCTTACCTGGGTGCGTTGACGTCCTGCGTCGTCGCGCCGAGGCTCGCTTCACTACAGTCGACACCAAAGAATCCATTTCACTGCCCGAATCCCATCTTGATCTCTGAACTACAGGTCTGGGCAGCATCCTTCCATCATCCTCAGTGTCTCTATCGCTACTGGTCGGTGGCAGATTTGACTCATCACTTTCAGGAGGCGCCTCAACTTTAACGTGCCTATTGAACACGCCAATCATAGTAACATCGTGTATTTCATCGGTACACGTGATAGGATGGGTTAAAGTCCGTCTGATATTACTCTTTCTATGCTTCACTTTCATAGACCCTTCGGAAAGAGATCTTTTGCCGTTAAATTTAAAATCTATTTTGCTATCGCCTCTTGTGCTTTTTAGGTCGGACGGGGAGAGCGATTTTTTTCTCGAATGCCGACGTTTGTTGGTGCGTTTTTGTCTACTGGATTCTCGTGCTGTTTGCATCGTGGGTGCATTGGGAAGATCTGCAAGAGGAGAAATGCAAGTTATAAAATATAAAGGAAAGCTATAATAGTAAATTATGGTACAGTGGATTTTATAGTCATTATTATTATAACGTCGCGTCGCCGTGTCGTCGTAACTAAAAGACGAAGCCGAAATGTAAATTACATGGATTAAGGACGTCTATTTCAATACTGAAATACCTTCGTAATTATGTCAATTGTGCATAAATATTTTAAAACAACTTATCTTTACTAAAGCTTTAAACAACTAGTAGATACTTAAATCAAAAAGAGACATAAATCCGCAATTTTTCGAATCTAAATCGTGTATAATTGTTTTTTCGAACAAAACAACGTCACAGCTCTCTGGGACTGACCATGGAAACTGCAAAGATCCAGAAATGTTTTTTTTTGTTTGAAAAACAAATATACGCGGTTTAGATCCGATAAATATAGTTTAATTTCCTATGTGTAACAATCATGAAAACCTTAGAACTCTATATTAAACAATCTAAATCCAAATTATTTTGTTTCATTTTAGTTATACTATTTTGTTTTATTGTTTATACTTACGAGTGATGATCACAATGTCCTTAGAGATTACATTTTGTTGAAATTGTGATAACGATAATATGAAATAAATAACGCACACACACACACTCAACACAGCCCCGTACTGGGGAAACCCTATGTCGCGGGTGCCATGGGCACACATAGACAACCACAAATTACACCCAAACTCACGAGAGAAATAAATGAGGGCCATACAAATATTTCTCCCGGCCCGGGAATCGAACCTGGGACCTCTGCATGGCAATCCGGCATGGTAACCGTTCGACCACAGAGGCAGTTTGGCAAATGAAAAATTTAGTATTCAAAAATTCTATTGAATACACTAAAAGATAGAGAAAATACAAAACAAAAAAAATATCGTTGCCTTTCTTTCTCAAACTCGTGTTATAGAGCACAAAGTTACTGAAATGCAAAAAATGGACTGTGTTTACAGATTTTGCAGATTGATTTCACATCACGTTTCCTTCTTACTTACAAATTAACGCCCTTGATAAGGAATTTAAAATAAATAGAAAGTTTTGTCATCTCCTGAATAACCACTTTTTAACCGACTTCAAAAAAGGAGGAGGTTCTCAATTCGTCTGTATGTTCTTTTTTTTTTTTTTTGTATGTATGTTACGCGATAACTCCGGTATTTGTGAACCGATTTTCATGATTCTTTTTTTGTTGGAAAGGGGGTATTTCCATAGTGGTCCCATTTCATTTTGAAGAAAATCATCCACCTCAAATGGTGGCTGTTCACGCATGAAGATTCATTTTTATAAATAACGCGTAACTTTAATTTAGGAGCAATTACTTTTAGCAATTATTTAGTTGATTTTGCTATTTCTCCAATTCAAAGCGTTTTTCTCTCGATATACTTTAAGTAGTGTCATAGTGAGAACCTATTTTTATTATTCCAGTGTCAAGTCCTGTATAGTGGCGAACTAGGGGATATTTCAATAAAACTTAGCAAATAGACGTAATTCCACGTACTTTTGAGGTCGGTTTTTTTAGTACTCTGTACTGAGATTATTATAAGATACGAGTTTGAGCAAGTAAGGCGATTATGGAATATATTGCCCTTGATTATATTCTACTCTCCAACAAACACAAATGTGCGCCAGGTCGTAGTGTCGCTCAGAGCTTTAAATCTACTAGTACTGCTCCTGCGCCCGTTACCCTGAGACGTAACTTTAAAAGTCATATTTGCCTGTAATTTCCCCAGCATTCTTACCCTTCAAAACCGACCCAGTAATGCTCACATTACTGCTTGGTGGCAGAAATAGGTAAGGTGGCAGTACTTCCCTGGACGAACTCTTTCACAAGGAGCTCTACAGCTACTAGCAAAAATCATTCTTTAAGATCTGCAGTGCCTCAGCTATGTTCACTGTTCTATTATGGCAGTACTAAGTAATAAGTCGCCGTCACTATTGAACAGAATAAGTGCAGAGAGGAATGAGGGCTTAACTAAGCGGCACTTAATAAATATTGCAGTCTTTAGTAGAATATAAGTACCAATATAGTTTTAAGTCTGTATTCCTGTTGTTCGAAAATAAACAATTATTATTATTCAATACAAAACAAAAGCGCTTAACTAAAAGAAACCTGTAAAGAGCTAAAATGGGTTTCACCTTTCCAACTAATGAGCTGTTGTCGCCGTGTAAATTAGAAAATCAAATATTCATGTGTACGTTATGAAATTCAATGTTAAAATTGAATAGCATACAATACTCGATTTCATGTAATGAATGTCACAATATTGCAATTAAATGAAACTGTTTTTCGGATCTAAAATAGCGTATATTTACTTTACAAACCTTTAGTGCCCTTGTACTTACAAAGAGTCCGTAGCGTAAGTTTGTTTGAAAAAAATAAATGTATTTTTCTTTTATAATACCAAGTGACGGGCCGACAAGTCGTGCGCCTGGTGGTACGCGACACGCCTATCTATAACAGTTGTAAAGATCTTACGGGCACTACCACTGCCACCATCACCTTGAGACGTAAGTTGACAAGTCCCATGTGCCTGTAATTTCACCAGCACCCTTACCCTTCTAAACCGGAACGCAGTAATGCTCACATTACTGCTTGGCGACAGAAATAGGTTATACATAAAGAGATCAGTAAAAATAGTTTAAGAACTCGATATTACAGATGGCAGCACATTAAGCTACACATGGACGGATATTGTTGCGTTGCACAAGAGGCGATATTTAATCAAAAGTGGATAGCTTGTTTTTTTAGTAGCAGTAGCTCCTTGTGAAAGAGTTCATCCAGGTTAGTACTGCCACCTTAGCTATTTCTGCCGCCAAGCAGTAATATCAGCATTACTGTGTTCCGGTTTTGAAGGGTAAGAGTGCTGGTGAAATTACAGGCACATGGAACTTGTCAATTTATGTCTCAAGGTGACTGGCGCAGTGGTGGTGCCCCTCAGATCTTTGTAATTTAAAGCTCTGAGTGGCACACTACTTGTTCGTCCCGTCACTTGATGTTTTAAAAAATGTGCTGTTGGCAGTACAAAGTCAAATATAATGTGAAGGAATATTAACGACTCTAATATAAACGACAATACTTAACATAAAACGATATTGTATTACAAAATAACAGTATTCTACGATACTCGATACATAAATAGCACGCTGAGGAGTTTTGATGATCCTGTTGTCAGTGGTACGTAGGTACAGTCGGCAACGTACCAAGCTACACATTGGCGGATCCTATTCCGTTGCTTTGGAGGCGATATTGGAACAAAAGTATATGGCTTGGTGTGCTGTTGACTGTATACGTGTAGATGTATGAGTGACGGAAAATATGTCATTGACCGTACATAATTTGCAATTCTAGAAAATTAAGAATTCCTTTGTGCTTTATATTATAATCTTTGACGACCTCGATGACTCAACGGATTGTAATGAGCGTCGGATGAGGAGGTCACGGGTTCGATTCTCTTTTCTAAATTGGTTCTAGTCGCGTGTTCGTACTCAAAGTGCAGAGAATGCTTTAGTTAGAGACCAGGTGATTGATGTGGCGATCTTGCTGGCACAATAATTATTCTTTGTGTGTTTTCTAAACTCCATGAAAAATTAGTAAGCATAAATTTAGTTTAAGGTACTTCATTATTGAAAAAAACATATTATATAAATAGTAATATCGCTGCAAAAATGATTTTTTTTAAGATTACTTACACATACTTATATAAATGATTTTCTGTAACTTTTTTAAGGTTTTTTTTTCCTATCAGGTCCTTTCATTCTTTAATTTATTTACAGGTATTTGTATTTAGAACATTGGCGGTCTCTATTATGACTTTAAAAAAATATATGCAGCAAAACAAAATTAGAATATATTAAATGTCACGTTGTGGTTTAAAAATAGACACCAACAATACTTATTTCTTTCACATCACTATAAAATCACCTATTTCACATATAAAAGAAATAAAATTAAGATTATAAAGTTATCACTTATCATAATTTTATCGCAAAAGAATTTACTAATAATCTACGTTGCTAATTGTATAAATAATTTGATACGGGCATTGGTATTTGATACAAGACTGTGGGTTCGCAACATAAATACCTTTCAACGGAGACCGCAACCGCAAAGTGTAGAAAGATTTTTATCGGCATCGATAACACTACACAAAACAAACAAACGTCAGTAGATACAATCTTCGTAAATTAAACAATAGCACACTGTGATAATGTTACATTTGTCTTTACCTTTGTAGACGCACTTTGAATATCCACTTTTTAATTGCTTCTTAACAAATAAAAATGTTTTTATTAGTATATAACTGGTTCAAAAACTTTGCGTTCATTTTTTTAAATATTTTTTGTATAATATAGAATGCTAACAACTTTGATCTGTGCGATGCAACGACTATTTTCACATTCAGCCTGCAAATTTAAAAAAATACTTCCTAAAGGTCGCGGTGTCTCACGACTGATTGGAGTGAAACGCGACCGTGCCAAAGCGTTCTGTAAACTAAACTGAGTGTTAACTGTAAACCAGCCTTTCCCAAAGTGGGCGATAACGCGCTCTTGTGGGCGCTACAGGCCTAAAGAGAAAAAAAATGGGGGCGTTGTGTAGAGGCTTAGGGGGAGATTTGTAATTTCATCTAGGAAGACTCTTAGACACCGACTGAGCTCTCGACTACAACTTGTGAACATCAACTAATATTAATTAAGAGATTGCTCAAACTAACTCGGTTCGATATTTCTGTCCGTGTAGTTCATATATATGTGTCCTGTTTTATTAAATAAATAAAATAAAAATCATGTCAATCGGTCGCTCCGTTTCGAAATGAAAGTAGGCACAAACAAACAAATAAAAAGGCAACAGACACAGTTTCGCATTTTAATGGTTATTAGTATTCCTAGATAGGTAATTTTCGTAGATCGCGAGATAAATAACCCGATTTGTGCATTCCTGTATCAATCGGCTGGTTCATAGAATACTTGCTCTTACTTGTTGAGTACGATTGAGCGTCGAATGAGATAAACGAGTTTATGCATGTTTGTCTTATTCCTGTCGGCGCGTGCTGCTTATACAATCCTATGTAAACAACGTAATGTTTATTTTATTTTCATTTGCGGTTTCGCGAGTAATAGATAAGCAGTACTTAAGTTCAACACTTACTTACGTATTTCTCAAAACAAAACAATGTCGGAAGTAAAAAAGAAGAGACGGCGATACTGTGCGGAATATATTAAATTCGGATTCATTGAAAATCCCACAAACTCATCGTCGCCTTTTACGTCTAAAAATATTTTCGAATGAAGCAATGAAGCCTTCAAGACTGCAAGATCATTTGAATAAAATGCATCCAGATAAGAAAGACAAGAATGTAGCATATTTTCAAGACCCAGAGAAGAAGCATAATACTCAGTCAAGTGTAACAAAACTTTTTTCGGCGGCTGCTAAGAAAGATGACGACGGACTTCGAGCTTCGTATAATATCTCTGTGTTAATTGCTCAAAAAGGCAAACCACACAATATCGGAGAAGAGTTAATTTTGCCAGCAATAAAGGAAGTAATAACTACTGTGCTGTACTGTGTGTACACAAAAAGAATATGGGCAGACGTGAGTTTCACAATTTTCCGAATTTATCAGCATCCTGCAGTAACAACGACATGTTTGCCTACTGCCAACATTTGGAAAACCTCCACATTGAGTTCACCGAACGATACCAGGACATTTTGAACTTGAAAATACTAGACGGGGTGTTGGATCTGTTTTCAAATGTCAACACAGTAATATCACCTCAGCTGGAAGAAGAACATATAGAATTGACAACGAACGAGGAAACAAAAATCAAGTTCAAAAATGGCTACCAAGAATTTTGGTTACAAAAACCGATCCCGCAATTGTACCCTGGATTGTGGTCAATCGTTCAACGATTCTTGATAACATTCCCATCGTCACATTTGTGTGAACGTGGTTTTAGTGCTGTGACAACGCTACTTACTAAAAAGAGAAATCGTTTGCATGTTACCGAAC
The DNA here is from genome assembly GCF_003589595.1 of Hyposmocoma kahamanoa. Lineage (NCBI taxonomy): Eukaryota > Metazoa > Arthropoda > Insecta > Lepidoptera > Cosmopterigidae > Hyposmocoma > Hyposmocoma kahamanoa. The sequence continues at coordinate 7,528,121 of NW_020653854.1, read as the reverse complement.
GTGGTGACTTGCGGCTGTTCTGATATCAACAAACTTATTAAACAGCATCAGATTCATCCTTCACATTAGTTTTTATATTAGAATCGATTATGTTTGTTATATTTTGAATAAAAGATGTCTGAATACTATAAAGTTGCGTTTCAATAATCATTCTCACTGGCAGGTGTAGCCCGTAAGAGTTAACTTGAGACCTGAGCGCCGTTGTGTACTACCTACTGCGCTCAGGTCTCAAGTTAACTCTTGCGAATTATAGTAAAAGTTTCGTTTAGAATGAATGTTTAATCCGCTAATATAGCTCACAATAATTAATTTAATTTGAAGTTATAGTGGTTTTTAAGTAGGTGAAAAAATGGGGGC
>NW_020653854.1:7380683-7527364 GCF_003589595.1 Hyposmocoma kahamanoa | reverse complement strand
TATATATATATATATATATATATATATATTGGACCTGTTTTGTTTTTATTTTTATTTTGTTTTTTGTTTCTTTTTTTTTCACGAAATTCTGGGAGCATAATATTAGTAAATAAATATTGCTGTTTACAAAAATAACAGAAAATTACCAAAAAGTAAAGTTGGCGCAGTGGTCATTGCAGGCTCGAATTATCCGCGATTTCAATCCAAAAAATTAGTTTTATTTTCAAAATAATGTGAATTTACATTGAGCTATTTTTTTTGGTTAATGGAATTTTATGACAATTTTTCAGTTTTGTAGAATTTCATGTGACTATAAGGTAATTAATTAAATAAGGATGTCTTAAATTGTATATAATTATTGCAGTTCCTAATTTCACTCGAAAGTTTATTGCTTGTTTAAGTAATATTCAGATAGATAGTTAAACATTTTATTGGTTATATCGAGTTCTTAGGTTTTCGCGATTGTTACACATAGGAAATGAAACTATTTTTCCGGATTTAAATCGCGTATATTTGTTTTTCAAACAAACCGATGTTTCGGGCCCTTTACAGGTCTCATGGTCACGGTTGACTGAGGTGGTACAGTCTTCAACCAGTTATGTCTAATATTGATGCAAACCACCATTAACTTACAATTATATGGACGTCGGGTCCGCGCTAAAAAGTGTCCGAACTTATAGGGCGTTAAAATCGTATACAGAGCGTCATTCACGCTTTAGTCTTCGTTTGTTTCTTCTGACAGCGAAGCAAGCAAAATTAGGCAGTACTGCGATGACATTACAATTTAAATTCAACGTTTTAGCTTTTTCATATTCCTTTACATGTCACTATGTTTAAATAGGTTGACTTGGGACATTTTTTTCGTGGTTTTTTTATTAGACCCGCCGTTCATTTATTTCTAAGTCAATGCAAACCACCCTATTTTTTCACTACAGTTACAATAGTTATTAATGAAATACCTTATTTTTAATTTTACAAAGAAAACATTCCAATTTACGCTACATTAAGTCTTACAAATTATTTTATTGAATGAATTTTTATTAAGTTCAATTTATTATTAATTAATAATAGAAATTAGAATAAACTAAAACATATTAATTAGTACTGCAGTCTTATGTCTGTTTGGGATTTTTCATTAGAGGAAATACTGGATCCCAAACTGGTGGTGGTAGCTGGTTGGTGGTAAAACAAAAGTCGGTTTGTTTGAAAAAACAAATATACGCGATTTAAATCCGGAAAAATAGTTTCATTTCCTATTTTATTGGTTACTATAAAACAGAAAGTACATTAAGTAGAAGACAAACAATCATACGTGTACAGTTCATAACTCCGACATTTATGAACTGATATCGAAGATTCTTTTTTTGTTGGAACTGCATCAGCAGTGTGTTCCATTCAAATTTGAACAAAATATTCCACCTCTAAGAGCGAGCGTTTACGCACCACATCCCATTCGTAATGAATGGATGCGTGTGCAAACGCGGTAAGGGTGGCAAATTTGAGGATACGGTTTCCGTTCACATATTGTAATAAAACTTGGCAAATAGATGTAATGAACACAGCGAAAGCGGATAAACCTTTTGAGGTCGGTTTTTTTTCTAAATAAAAATGTCATAATTATTCTAATAATCGTCGTAATCTGGGGTCTACTCTCATTCTCCGTCCGACATCCGTCCGAATGAATAACTGTCAAATAAGTAATACTCGACCAAATAAAAAGACGCATGATGCGAGTGAAGCTTCATACTCGACGTTGTCTTTTAATTTGGTCGAATATTACTTATTTGACAGTTATTTTTTCGGACGGACGTCAGACGGAGAACGAGAGTAGACCCCCTGCTATAAAGATCTGCTTTATTTTATTAGAAGGAACTAGAATTATTCAGATAAATTTCTGTAGATGAGTCACACTAAAAAACTGATGTTTTGAAATTCAAATTATTATAAAAAACCGGTTAGTTCAGGCTCAAAAGCAAGATGTTATCTTAACAGTAATCTCTATAAGCAAATTGTTTTACTGCTCAATCGTAATCATCAACATCTGTCCCTCTTCTGGGGACAGGTCACTTCAAAGGAGTTTAGACTATAGTCTGATCCACTGGCCCAATGCTGGTTGGTGTGTTCTTCGTACGATTTCCAAGTGTTATATATAAATCTTCTACGGAACGTCGGTTTCGTCGAGATGCTTCTATTCACCGTCGGTGAAAGGTATGAATGTGCGTAATTTAGAAAATATAGTTATAATCATCAGACGACCTCGGTGGCCTAAAGGTTTGCATTGTAGGCGCTGAATGAGTAAATCCCGGGTTCGAGTCCCGGTAGGACTAATTTGGGAAATTAATGAATCCCGATGCTCATAATACAGGAAATTTTCTAGTTTGTGACCACGTAGATGGTGTGGTTGTGTAGCACAGGGAGTCCATCCTCACACTCTGGAACCGACTCAATCTCGTACCATACGGTTTCATAGGAGCTTCCTCCCACGTACAATTAAGTTGTGGAATGAAGTCTCTGTCGGGGTTTTCCCGCAGGAATACAGCATGGAGTCCTTCAAAAGGGATTTGAAAAGGGTCCGAAAGGGTTGGAACGCGCTCGTAACGCCTCTGGTGTTGCAAGCGTTCACAGGTGAAGGGGACCGCTTTCCATCAGGCGGGCCGTATATTTGTTTGCTGCCTACATAATAATAAAAAAGCACATTATTATTATCAGGTGGCATGTACCTAATACACCACGCCACAAAGATTCATACCGTCGACTTCTCAATAGGCAAGCAACCGTGAACCTTTATATTTTGCGTTAGAATGTACAGCGTAACAGATCCCATTTAAAAAACACACTGAATCAATGACCCGAATGACTATTGCGTCAGTTCCTATAAAACTGAAGGATGTTTTACGGATTAATTAAGCTCTATTACCCGTGTAATTCGACTGTTATGGGAAAAAAATGATGTTAATTTTAGTCTATATTGAGATTGCGAAATTATGAAACCTGTATTTGCACATAAGGTCGTATGAAAAGAAGAGGTCCAAAAAAGCGACATGTACGGCACTATACTGCCAAAAGTAGCATTAGTAAATGAAAGTAGTATTATGAACAAGAATTTTTTTTTAGTTTAAATAAGTTTTTTATTAACTGTAGACTATGTTTTAAAGGAAGTTGGCAATAGACCATCGAATAAGTTTAAAGTTTACAAAATTAACCATAATGGATATATCCACAGCCAAGAAATAAATTATTTTATTTAAATAAAGCTTTTCAATATTACAAAGATAGGTATGTTTAAATCATATATATTAAATGTAATTGAAAATGAGTTGATGCCATACATTGGAGCTCAAACAGTGCTCTTGTCAACTCAGAACGCGTGACCTCATTTGTTGGTAAACAAACTAGGCAATGTGCACTTCAAAAATCAGAAATAAGGATCATTTAGTGTATGAACTGGAAGAATAAAGGTATTACATGCAATTTGATTCATGTAATTAAAATTCAATTAAAGTATACTACAATTTACATGTATTCACAATTGTCAAATATTCGATGTCTTTAAAAAAATAATTTAGATTATAGAAATCATTGATGACTAGCCATTTCTTTCAATGAGCCTAAGATTTAACATTTTCTGGATACGCTGGATCTTACGTCGCGTCGAAAACTGCAGACATTGATTACTATTTATTTTGAGAGTCGGTACTACCTCAGTTCGAATTAAAAATTTTCCCATACTGAATCAGTTACTTTTGCGCGTGTCGTGCTGCAGAACGCTGGTTTTATTTCAGAGTTTATTATTTTACAAACGAAACTAACGCCATTTAAAAAATTATATCGTATACTATACGTGTTCTACTTAGTTCAGTAGATATAAAAAAATTGGTACATATGAAGTGCCTATTGAATACAGCGGTTTTCTAGTAAAATTTCGAGATAAGTATGTGTTTTTTTCTATCCTGAAAATTTTTAGGAATCGTGTTTTCACACCGTACACATTAGTATATTCTCAATTTTACTAAATATATGTTTTCCAAAAAAATTCAACATTTTCACTGTTATGCGGAGTCAACCAAAGCCATTTGAGGTTGTACATACTCTTAAGGATTTAATATTAATCAGAAGTGCATTATAAAGTCAGATTGCTGTTTTATAAGTGCTGTGGTCAAAGATTGTGCTTTTTATTACAGGGAGAACATGACGGACCTTGTTCTTTATGTGAACGTAGTGTACACATATTTTACATAATTTTACACGGTTTAGGTAAACAAGTCTAAAATTTGTTTAAAAACCTGACTGCAAAACTATTTAGCTGGAAATATAAAAAAAAATATTCCCCCTCACTATTTTGATTATTTTTTATAGTTTATGATATAAGTATCGATAAATACGACACCTCATATGTCAAAATCCATCAAGCCGTTTAGGCTACAAAATATACAAGGTAACACAAAAATAGTGACTACGGTGACATTTCTTTGCGTACTTATATACAACATACAATAAACATAGTATGTTTGGTATTATTCGTATATTAACTTATCAGTCCCATAAATTTTTAATTTGATAATATACAGGTAAGGTAAAAAAGACAATAAAAGCTTAAATACTAGAAAGTAAAACTAAAGTAACGTAAGCCACGGAGAGAACCAGCGTCTAAAATGGTTTACTAGGAGACGTCGGTTCGAATCCGGCTGGATCGAAGGTCCGTCATGTTATCCCTGTAATAAAAAGCACGATCTTTGACCATAGCACTTATAAATCGGCAATCAGGCTTTATAGGGTACTTCTGATTAATATTAAGCCCTTAAGAGTGTACAACCACAAATGGCTTTGGTTAATTTCGCATAACAGTCAAAGTGTTGAATCAATTTGGAAAATATATATAGTAAAATTTAGGATATACACTGTAATCAGTGTATACTAATATATACAGTGTGAAAACACGACAACTTATTTCGAAATTTAACAAGAAATCCGCTGTATTCAATATGTACTTTATATACATCCCAAATGGGTTGCAGGTAGAAAAAAAAATCCACGTGCTGTGAGCTGGATAGTTGCTCAACAATAGGTGACACTGCCCTCTCCTCTCAGTATTTCCTTTCACTTCCTAAAACCAGCCGAAAGTTTATCGTCATCTAGTGTGCACTTATCCTTTATTGACATTTCTTCTATGCGTCGAGTTCAAAGTTTAATATTAGTGAATTGGTGTCTGCCTTAAAAATAGTAGCCATGGATTCTGAAAATACAGGTAAGGACGCATACTTTTCTTGAACTTTTTTTAAATTTAGTTTTAATTATAATGACTAAATAATTTAATAAATTAATTCAATTTTTAAGATATTTTTATTAACGATTTGGTATTCTCGAAGGGTTTAGTTAAATGTATCGTGAGATAGCCTCAATATATTTACAGAACACTTAGATTTAATCTATATTATTACGATCATTGAGAAATTACATGCTCTTAGATGTCCTTTCTCAATATATCAACACTTTAGTATCAGTCATCGTTAATGATTTTTTTCTTGATTATTTTATTTTAACTCTATTTTAAATTTGTTTTAGAATCACCTGGAGGCTCAAACTTACGAGTGGTAACAAGGCAAAATCTGATAAAATACAGTGGCAGAATTTACCAACGTTTGAAGAAAAATGTAAATACACACATCAAAAGTGTCTAGGGATCAAGTACGTTTAAGAGTATTGCTGCAATTAGGGTTAATTATATTAACTTTTTTGTATCGCTATTGATACTTTTTAGTGAGTTTTAACATTTAAATAAGGAATATTGTTTAAAATTCGATAATAAGAAGAAAATCGATTGTCAATGTGGTTTTGTATAAAAATGAGTTATAGCGTTTTGACAAAATCATTACAATATCTGTATCGGAACCGAAACAATTTACATTATTATGGAAAGACGACATCATTTAACCCGAGAAGTGATGATGCGAGCCGTCGGAAAGTTGGAAGCTGGTTCCAGGCAACGTGCTGTGGCTTTCACTCTTAACACTACACAGAGCGTCATAAGTCGCCTCTGGACGCGCTATCGCATGACGGGCAGCGTGGCCGAGCGACATGGAGGACGATCTCGCATCACGACTCGCAGACAGGACCGGTATATCCAAAATACTGCTCGACGGAATCGTACCATGACCGCCATGATATTGGTTACGAGGCTCCACAGCTCCTCAGGCTTGCTAATAAGCGATCAAACAATCCGAAATCGTTTACGTGAAGTGGGTCTGCGATCCCGAAGGCCGCTCAGAGTTCCACCTATTGCACCCTGCAATCGCAGGACCCGTTTACGATGGGCTCGCGAACACAGAAACTGGGAGGAAGAAGACTGGCGCTATGTGTGCTTTTCGGACGAATCCCGCTTCGGTATGAGACCGGATACAAGACGTACTCGAGTTTGGAGAACATCTGGACGTCATGAACGTTTGAGATATTGTCAGGAAGTTCATCCATATGGTGGGGGAACAATAATGATATGGGCCGGTATTTGGATCGGCGGAAGAACCGATCTCATTTGGATCAGGGGTAACCTCAATGCTCAAGTTTACGCAGAGAGGATTGTTTCAGATGTTATCATCCCTTTGCGAGGCCAGTTGGGTGATTCATTTCAACTAATGCATGACAACGCACGTCCACAGGCTAGAGTCGTAACACGCATTCTTGCCGAAGCTCGTATCAACGTTCTGCCGTGGCCTGCTCAATCGCCAGACCTCAATCCAATTGAGCACGCATGGGATATGCTTCAAAGAAGAGCTGTGCCGAGTATGCATACCGTACATACTCTACAACAATATTTTGACTTGTTACAAAACACATGGGCGGCCATTCCTCAAAGTGATTTTGATGAACTCATCTTAAGCATGCCAAATCGCTGTAATTGTGTGATTCGTGTTAATGGTGGAAATACAGATTATTAATTTTCTTATCTTTACAATAAAAATGAGCAAAATCATCATTTTCGCCATTTTTTTGTCATTTAATTGACGCCGTTAATTTGAGTTTATTCCCACAATTTGCAAAAAACATCAATTTTAGTTTATTTTAATTAAATATAGGGGTAAGCGGTTAAATAAAACATAAGCATTAAAGTAAGAAGTCGTCCTGGAAGACTGGATTTGGTAAATAATTTTTATTTCAAAAATATTCACTTGATCCCTAGACACTTTTGATGTGTGTATTTGTCAACAGCCCTTTTACAGACAATATTTATTCCGAAGTTATCATTTTAATTTCATTTGTAATTGTTTGTAAAATAAAGAAATTGTTTTTTTATTTGTTAACTACCACAAACCACTTGTTTTATTTTAAAATATGATAAAAGCTCCTATACAATAATAAAAGTCACGAAAAGGGTTGGCTAAATCGGCATTTTACTCCTATGTGTGTCGGTTCGAATCCGGGCGGATGGAAGGAATTTTTTCTAAGTGTTCTTTGTATTAATATAATTATAACAAACTATTGGAGTAATTTCACAAAAAAGAATTGAATATTAATTTAATAAAAATTTTATCTATAATTATGTTCAGTTTATATATAAGGTTAATATTCGGCTAGGTTACTCAGTGACATTCCATATTTGAATTTTCTTTTAAACATAACCAATAAAATTGTAACCGTACTTTACTAATCAAACATCATTTTCCGGATAAAAGAACTTTTCATTATCAAATATATTGGTCTGTTTTCGTAAAACGAGTGAATCAGATAAATGACTTTTAGAATGAGTAGTACTATAATTTAAATCTTTTTTTTTTATATAACGAAAACAAAGAGTCATCCAAAAAGGAGGCAATACAAAAATCGATTACAACAAACCGACCTGGATTTCCACAAACAAGAATTATGTTTAAACAAATTGCTGAATTTCGTCATGGAAATATAAACATAGATATATATATAGATATCATTATTTTCGTTTGCGAAAACAAAAGTTTACAACTATAATAAAACACGGTGTTAATGCATACGTTAGCCTAAACATTTCACAAATGCTTACCCAATAACACGTATACAAGAATCTGCTTCATAGATTATAAACATAGGTACAAAGTCTAATGGTGAAGTCTTTCTTCACGTACTTCCTCTAGCAGACATACAAACAGTTACGTTAATCGATCCCGGGTCGGTTAAAGTATGACGAGTTCAAGTTCCCATGGACCATCTTCCCATGTTCACAATGGCATACTTTATCATAAAATTAGCTCCCCGTTTTAGTTGTCTAAGCGATTATTACTGATTAGAAAATAGTTACTAGTTTACATTGGATGGTTGAGTGAATATTTAATATGTCAAAGCCATTGTATGTAATTTTTAATTATTGAATGTCACGGTGTTTTACTAAGATGTTATTAAAGTATTTTTAGTGAAATTACCCCACCGGTTTCTTATAATTAATAATACAACGATCGGACACTAAGAAAAATTCCTTCGATCCGGCTGGAATCGAACCAGGCAGCGCTTTCAAACAATCCGTGTCAAACGCTCTCCCAACTGAGCTACGGAACGAAGCACCAGACTTTATGAATTTTTCTATTGGTTTGTTGCAGATCTTTGTAATTGGTTTCTAACGACTTTTTTGTCGTAACGCCATCTGTGAGAAATCTATTTCTTCATTCAGCCAGGTACAGCTACCAGCAGCTGACTAGAGATGTCGTTTTAATCCGTCAAATTTTTAAATCTATTAAATGTTACGTGTTTTACTACCATGTTATTCTATTTTTTTTTTTTTGAAATTACTCCACTAGTTTGTTATAATTATTAAATATAAAAATCGAATACTACGAACCAACATCTTGTAGTAAATCGTACCAGACGCCAAGCCGTAGCGCCATCAGTGAATTATTAATTTTTTTTATGATCCAGTAGCGAATAATGATTGCAGTGCCACTCAGAGAGGCATTGCTATTGCGTTCGTCACTCTGAGACATAAAGTTGGAAAGTCCCATGTGCATGTAGGTTCACCAGCACTTTATAACACTTAAAATTCTTTAAAACCCTTTGACCCATCAAAACCGTCATAGTGTCAGGAAACAAAATAGAATGCTTAAGTTTTGTTATAAAATTCAACAGACTCTAAAAATTGGTTACGTATACGCAATGCTCCGAGTTTTTGGTCAGTGACAAACTCGAATTTTTATTTTCACAACACAAAAAATAAACAATACGCATTTCGAGGTTGTTGTTTTCGCATGGTTTATTATAAAAAGAAAGTGAAATTGACGACGCTCTACATTTGTAATAGAGTTTAAAGGTCACGGTGTCGCATAAAATTTTTTACACGACTTGTACAATGTAAACTTGCACAACTGAGTATAGATAAAGTCCTCATTCAGTTTTAATCTACTCGTTGTATTAAGCCACCTGAAGCAATATATCAATGTTTGTCTTACACATGGTACATACGTATATAGGAGCGTATATGATTGATAATTTTTATTGTTGTGCTACTTTTTATAGTTGAGTAAAAATAAGTGTATTCAAATTTTATTACAAGTTTAGTAGACAACGTCACATCGTGTGGACTTGGCCTTTTGTAATTAGGTTACGTCTACTTCCTCATTTTGTTTTTTTTTTAAACAAAACCTGACTACTGTGATATTGTCTCGAATTGTTTATACTAGAATAATCTAATTTCATCAGATACAATTTATATACCACTTTAGTAAAACATCAGGATTATCATGAACCCATTGTTCGTCCCACTGCTGGGCACGAGTCTTTTTCCAATGGTATGAGCCTTCTTCAACATGCAAGTTTCAATACGATGTTCCCATTCACCGATAACGAGCGGTGTTACTAATAAACATTCACAAATGTTAGTAAGTTATAAAACCATAGGTACTATCAGCAAAGTTAAAGCCTTACCAGTTCCAAAACAATTCTGTGTGCAAGCGATAATTACTATATAACTATTCCCGTCATTTAGTCGACTTTTTTTGTGAAAACGTTATGTTTATGATAAAAATATCATCTACCCTCAAACTTTCAATATTTGTTATTGTAGCCGTTTGTTGCGAGTTTGTACTACTTCATCTCGAATTCAAATTTTTCCCGTACTAGTACGGTTCATTTTGCTTGGGTCGAATGGCAGGAACACCGGCTTTTTTTCAGAATTTATTTTTTTGCAAAGGCAATTAATGCCATTTGAAAAATGTATATCGTGTAGTATATGACTTTCATTTGGTTCAGCTGATATAAAAAAAATCATAGATATATTATGTAAAGTACCTATTGAATACAAAGGTTTTCTTGTAAAATTTCAAGGTAAGTTTGTGTTTTTTTCTACTGTGAAAATTTTTGGGAATCGTCTTTTCACACCGTATAGTATATAGTATCAGTGTATTCTCAATTTTACTATATATTTTTTCCAAAAGTGATTGATTGTTTCAACACTGTCATTGTTATGCGGAATCAATCAAAACCATTTGAGATTGTATTGACTTATAAGTAAAAGCAAATTGTGAATGGCTGCGGGTGGGTGCTCTACTGACTGCCATTGCCTGCAGGTAGAAAGAATACTTAAGGAAGCTAAGGTGCACTGCGCATTGCTCGTGCCGGCACAAGGTGGCGACGATAGGATGCACCGCTAGTCGCAGCGCGGTTTAACTCTTTTTTTAGAAGGTATGTATACTACATTCAGTGGAGAATATGTCCTATACATATATTGCATGTTATAAAGTGCTCCCGGCGCAGCTCGAAGTCGCCCGTCGCGGCAAGCTGCATTAGTTTGTTTAAAAAAATGTAACCTTATCTAGTAGAAGACAAAATTTAAGTCGGATTGCCAGTTCTAATGCATCGCAGCACCGCGCGCCTGGTTGCGGCAATTCAAGGCGACCCTAAGGCGATAAGGCGTCAACTTTGGTGATAGTACTTACCGCCACACGGGGATTCGTACTATCAACGTCTTTATTAAAAAGCAACCATTTACCCACCGTATTATCAGCTGTTTAGTATCAAATTTGTTAGTAAGTATTTCTTTAAGTATTTCGTAATGCGTTGAACTACATATATTTCCATACTGAGAATGATAAGTTGATAACTTTAATTTTGTAACTTGATTACTTCTATAATTACAGCGGTACGCTTTGAAAGATTTTAATTATTATTCGAAGTAAGAAACGCAGTTACTTTTACGCGTTTGTCGAACTGAACAAGTACAACTGGTTGCGCAGATATTTACATGCAACTTTTAACAACTAAATAAGGTGAAGTGTTACAGGATGTCCCAATTACATAACCAAGGTTGATAGACCTCTGGCCAACTTAAAACTAATTAGCAATGATAGATTTGGACTGAGAGGCCACATAGTTTTGATTTCAGATATACCGAGTACTTGATACTCGATTAATAATAATAATAAATTGTATATACGGCACATTTAGTGGAACAAAAGTTAGTTTGTAGTGCAAATATAAAATATTAACGTTTATGTTTATATTAATAAGACATCGATATAAAGTAAAAATTAAAATAACATTTTTTAGATGAAGGTTCATCAACATTCTCTATTTTTTTTACACGATCATTTTATAGTTCAACGTTTATTGAATAAAAAAACAGAAATTAAGCAAATAATTTATATATTTATAGTTTATTAATTAAGAAATAAAACAGAATCGACTGAAATTTTAAACAATGTAACAGTTGACATTGATTATTTCAAGTTTAATAAATAATAAAACTTTTTCAACTAAACTTTACAAATATTTTTTACCACCCAACAAACCTGTATTAGAAAATTACAATAAATGAATGAAATCAAAATGACGCTAGTACTTACGTAGATATCGTTGATGATAGTCGAATTTTCGTTTGTTTTCAAATTAGATCTAAAATAAAAAGTAAAATAACCGGCCAATCTTTTCAAAAAAACACTGCAATACGTTGCAGTTAAAATACAATGTGTGAAGAATGACGTATAAATTGGAATGTTCTTTGGTAATAAAAAATAAGATGTTTGAATTAATATTTTTTGTACCTACAGTGGAAAATAGGATGGTTTACACTATATTACGCTTAACTTGTTGATAACTTTACCGACTTAGTCAGGCCCAAAACGTTGGTTTGTTTGGAAAAGAAATATATCTAATATAATATAATAAAATAAAATAATAATAATAAAATATAATATAAAATATAATTTATTGCTCAAAAAATGCTCTGCAATTTATATCCGAAAAAAAAAATCATTTCCAATGTCTTTTAATACCGCTGGATTGTTTTTTATGTGGTCGAATCGATTGTAGCCTTAAAACTCAAAATTCGTGAAGTGATTAACGAAAAACACCCACCATTTTGTCAAAAAGTGATTAAAAACTTTGATGAAAGAATCGACATCTGTAACTGTGGTCGTGGTGGAAATAAAGATATCATTTTTCATTCATAATTGCCAAACTTTACTGTTTTTAATAAAATAAACATTTGAATCATTGTCATCTAAATTTATTGTTTTATTTTGATTTACAAAGCTCTTGTTGAATAACCCTGTATTATAGTCAAAATAAGAGCTACGAATTTCTAAACTAGGTAAAAACCTGTGTCTAAGAAGTCAGGGATACTGTAAACATTTAGTGCTCACCATTATTAGGAATTAGTAGCTATTCATGTATTTGATGTACTTCGATGATGTATATCGTGGCATTGTAAATTGAGTAGGTACGAAAACTAACAAACCCTATATATGTGAGCCCGGGAACACGATTCTGGAATTTCATAAAATGATACTAACGCCATCTAGTATTAACAAAACCAACTAAACCTATGTGCTGACCACGTTTCACAGAAAATTAACTGAATGTTCATTAGAGATTATATTTACAAAACAACCACTTGTACAGGTTTAACTGTAGATGTAACTGTTATCATAGTTAAAGATTATTCAATATTTATTTCTTTTTATCTTTTAACAGTTTTTTGTGAAATCTTTAGCTCTAAGCATAGATTTGTCGGGTTGAGAAAGCGATGCGAGACGTTGCACTGGACAAACACAATGTTAAATCAATTTAGGAAGATACTTTTGTCCTATGGAAATGTACAGTGTTTGTAATAAATATAATCAAATGCTATTTCGGAGGTAAATTCAATAGTTGCAAGTATTATTATATCGTGTTTTCAGAAATAAAGCTTGCTGATGAAATAGTCATGGAATGCATACATACAATTTAAATCCATAATCCATTGACATAATCGATTTAATTCATGAAAGAAATGAGAAATATGAAATATATATTTCATTTATAAAATAAAAATATTTCGTAAATAAGCGTGACATTGACGATCTAACGAAGCGTGAAGATCGTGACAAGTTGCTAGGCGATACAGCTATTTTTTTTATTAGTTTCCGCCATCTGGCTAGACACGAGGTAGTGTTGAGTCTGCTTCCTATAGTTTTTACTGTCTTTCAGGTTTTATGGTTTGTTTTACTGCTTTAGATAGTTTATACAGATTTGGTAGTCCAAAAAGGCTTTCCAATGGAGATGTTGGCGGTTCCAATTCCCATGGTTATATAAACCGTTTACTTTAAAATTAAATAACCTGGATAGATTTAGTAGCAGTAGAGCTCCTCGTGAAAGTGTCCGTCCAGGGAAGTACGGCCATTTTAGCAGCGTTCCGGTTTTGAAGGGTATGGGTGCTGGTGAAATTAAAGGCGCATGGGACTTGTCAACCTATGTCTCAGGGTGACGGGCGCTGTGGCAGTGCCCCTCAATCTTTGAGTGGCACTGCAATTGTTATGGATAGGCGTGTCGCTTACCACCAGCCGCAAGACTTGTTCGTTCCGACGCTTGGTATTATAAAAAAAAGGACGGACAAGGTTCACAAATCTTGGAACGCTCAAACACAAACTCAAATTTTTTTCACTAGAAATTGTCACATAGATTATACTCTACTATTCATTCGTAAGGCAGATTCCCTTGAGAAGAATGAGTTAGAAACCATGGTGATTGCATTTTGTTAATATTTATACACATTTTGTCATTTGCAAATTATTTCAAATATTATGTAGATCGAGGCAATCTGCAAGGGATAAACGGATCACTAAGAATCACAGGTCACGGGTTAAGGGAGAAAAAACGATATTAGATGTTAAGAATAAGTTTCTTTGACACGTTTTTAAGGAATTAAGAAATGGGAACACAGAACAGAAAATACGGTAAAAATGGTTATTTAGCCACATACGTGTGCCAACTATAAAGTATCTTAGGACCAACTTGAGCTCTGTCCGCCATTTTAAATGTCCGTCCATATTTTCGCTTTGGGCGTTATGGTTGTGTCAATTCTTTCGTGTAAATTTTCTAAAATCGTAAATTATGCCTTATTGTGTTGTTTTGGAGCGTAAATATGATAGCCGCACCAAGAATATGACCCGTGGTGGTATTTCATATCATCGGCAAGTGTTATTATTTTCGATTTTCTGTTTATCCAAGTATTTTTTGTTACAAGAAACGAAAGTAAAGCTTATACCACTGCAATATGGTCGCTTCTTTTTTGGAGAACTAAATTAATAACTCCAATTAAACCGCTAGATGGCAGCACATTGATTGAAATTTCAATATAATGTCAAAACGTCATAACTTGCAATAATAGGTATTGATGGTACTGAACTTTCAACGATAAGCCAATAGGGTAAAGTTTAAATTATATTAATCCTGGGAGCCTACCACAACCTCTTAAAACAATATTACTTTAACCTTACATTGACTTTTCGTACCATAACGCGCTTAAAGTAAGCTTATTTGTAATGTTAAAACTATGATGTTTTATTGGCAGCTTTCTGACTATTCATTTACTCAGTTCGTACTATGACGCGACTTTGACATTAAAGTAATATTGCTCTTATGTCAAATTTTGCAATCTTAAAATAATTACACGGATGCAATGGAAACAATATTATTTTCAGTTTTATTGTCTTAATATTGATTTGTAATGATTAAATGTTAAGTTGAACTTATTTATTTTCATATATCTCTTCAATATTTTGTTCATTTTTTATTTAATAGCACATAGGAAAGAATTTCTCGTAAAATAACAGTACGCGATATTTATTTCGTAAAATTATGACAGCGCCATCTATAGGCTCCTTGGCGAAACTAATAGTTGACACTAGACTATGGTTCCGAATTCACAACGTGACTATCAAGACTCAGCTTGCTTTATTTATTTTTCTTCATTAAAACGCGGAATAATAATTGAAAACAAAGTAATTTTAATAGATTTCATTATTACATATTTTTCTTTTTTTGGCAGTCAAAATTCTCTGAATGTAATAATATTAAGTACTTTAACATTATACTACGATAACACGATTCGGAACATCAAAAAAGAAGGAGATGACATTATACAGTTCATATAGCGTTATTTCTTTCCTACTTTTAGTAAGGAATAAACAATATTGGGAAATCATTCGTTCTTTCAGTCACTTTAGCAATAATACATTACTTGGTTGATAGGTTTGTCATGGTACGAAAATGAGTAATATTACAATAAGCTTACTTTATGCTTAAATTTGGAACTACAACCAATCATTATCAAGATCTCGTAGTACCTATTTCAAATTAAGAAGGTGTGAGTTTTGGCGACATTGATTCTGGTAGTAATTGACCTTAAAGCACTTCCATTGTTTTTTTTCTTCCGGGAATGGGAATCATCGAATAAGTTCAGGAAGAAAACTACTGGATGGCTGAAATAGTGAGATTTGGAATAATATTCGGAGAAATGCGTGACCTCAAAATCTTGCCTGAACTCTGTGATTCTAGCAACATTACGATGTGTACAGAACTATGAACATTACGTAACATTAAATGCATAAAGACACGTACAGCCAAGTATGTCACGAGAAATAAAATGATATCAACATAAAACAACTGAACAAGCGTAATTATTTAATTGAACCAGTGTAACACCGGAATGAACCTGACAATATCTACCTACACAACTTTACACGCGTTATACCGACAATGGTAGAGATATTGTTTAAGAAACAAAAATGGCGAGTAATGCCCACATATATCTATTGTTTCCCATTGTCACCTTGATTTGTATACCACTCTCTTGACAAGGTTACATATTCATTAAATTAATAATTATAGACAAGCTATTTCATGACTCTACAAAAATGGCGTGTAATAATAAAAAACAACAAGGTGCCAGCTGTAAGTTTTTTTTGTCTGCCTGCAATGAAGTGTGACACTGTTGTTGAGCAAAGGTTTTTCCCTCGGACTTCGAACTCCCTCCATCTATATTTTTAAAATTTCTTTATTACACAAACACAACAGTCAGCATCCAAAATTGATTAGCACATTAATTTGCTTAAAACAGACTTAAGGGAGCGTGCACATACGTCATGTTTAGAAAAGTAACAGTGTTGCTTTTTGAAAATCTTAACACCGCGATGCAGAAATTAAGTAAAAAGGGTCAATGCCATACCAACTATATCCCGAACGAAGTTGCTTAGTGAAGTCTAGGTAGCTAACAGATTGACTGCATCCGAGCCGAGACCTCGACTGCATGAAGTTGATAACGACTTCATGCATTAACTGCATGCAGTCGATCTCGGCTGCATGCAGTTAATGCGTGATAATAGTATAAGGGTCGTATTCCAGAACTCTACTCAATGCTCAAGTCAGGATTTGAGCAGACTTGAGTATGATTTCAAGCACTGGAAATACGATCCTAATGGCAAGGACTTGAGTATGATTTTCAGTGCTCACTGCAATACTCAAGTCCTGACTTAAGTTAGAGTTCTAGAATACGACCCTAAATTAGGTTTGTTACATTTGTTTAATTAATTAACTAGATAATTTTCGTATTAGTTCTCTACTTAATTTCGGTGGTAATTTTTATTATCTAAATATTCTAGAATATTACCATATTCGAGTCTAATAATCTGAAATATTATTGAATATTTCACTATGATACACTCGAACACTTCAATAATAAATTGCCACCGAAATTAGGTCGAAAAATACTAATCTCAAAATTATCAAATTATAAATTATAAAATGTATACTGGTACAAACAGAAAAAAGAGAAAAGTTTTAAAATAAAATTGTTCAATAATAATACAAATAAGATTGTTGTGTTAAAAAAAACTGTCCGTCGTTATCCAGGTAGGCATTTATTATAATGATGTTTCGCATGAAATGTTTAGCTTCCACATTTAAATGGCGAACATTCCTTGCCTGCAGCTTATGCCCTGCACTCTATAACTTGGTCCTATTCAAGGCGTGAAGACCTTATTTAGGTGCGTATGCTACATTGTCAACCTCATCGTCACTTTCCATCAGGTGGATTGGAGATCAAATGCGCACTTATTTTTTCATTAAAAGAAAAAATATTAATATCGGAGTTTAGCTAAGCTGGTCCTTTCAGCAACCCTCGAATGTAAAATACAAAAGGCCTCCATAATCCGACCGATATCAATCGTCTGCCGCCACCTTAGCATGCAATACCTAGTCATGTAGAGTGTTGTCAGTCCAGCTCACGCTATCTCTATCGTCACTCATTATGGTATAAAAATAACACCAATTTGGGAAATAACTTGATTCTGATCTGCGTGTCGCTGAGTTGTGTCTTTAAATTTGAAATAACTTTTTTACTCGACAGATATATATGTAAATGCTCAAAAAAGAATATACTGTAGTATGTTTCAGAAATGGCTGTAAACATTATTTAAAAACCTAAATCTCAGTAATGAACACCAAAAATCCACTACGTATTTAAGTAACAAGGAATCGACACTTACCAATAATGAATACCCAGTAAATGAAGTGAATTAACGCCTAGAAATAAATGCATTATTATTATTAATACACTACCCAATTTGAAGTGACCCTTACTCCAATTTCGAGAAATGTAATAATACTCGAACCCTTCTCTAACTTAAAGAAGTGTAATAATAGTTAGAGAGTTAATAGGGTCGTCTCGATCTGCCGCGCCCTGCCACTCGGGCACTGTAATAACACTTAGGGCGGTTAGGGAGCCCAGTCGACGTGAGACGAACGCGGGGAGTAGTCGTATCGTTTCGTCCCTCTATATCGCGCAGCCATTTTGTTTTGCTATCGCCATGTCGTGCAGTAAACAAAAAGAAGTTTTGTTGTCCGTGATAGACACGTACAAAGACATGCCCTATTTATGGAAAACAGATCACAAAGACTACATGAAGAAGGATGTACGGGCCGAGGGCTTTAAAGTTTTACTTGAAATTTACAAAAAATTCGATGAGAAAGCTACAATCAAAACATTAAAAAAGAAAATTGAAAATATGCGAACAAGTTACGCAAAAGAATTGAAAAAGGTATGAGTCGATCAATTTCTCATGTTTTTGAGTTTATTGTATTATATTTTGTTTCGCCTAGTGTTTGTTTAGTCATAATCGTCGCGAATTGTATCTCTTTTTTGATTTTACTAGTAGAAACAAAGAAACACATTTTAGAAAAAATAAACTATTCAATTATAATATATACCTACTTAACCTACTGTTCAATTAATCTGACTGACTCATTTGGTTTTAGGTTCTGGGATCAAAGCATACTGGGGCACGTACGTACGTACCTTCCCTATGGTACTTTGAAGCTCTAAGTTTTCTGGGTGGCAGAACAGAATCTTTCTGTATTGTTACCGACCCTTTAAAAAATGAGGTATGTAAAGTAATATATTTTTTTTTCAAACATTTGTGATTTGTGTATATTAAATGACTATCACTAATTACAGGTTTCTTAACAAGATATGATTTATTTTCGTTTTTCTGATATTTCGGAACGACCGAATAAACCGAACCAAACGAATTTATAGTTTGCGATCACAATAACAAGAAACACAGTACTAAATAATTTTTTGTAGATATAAAACAAAGAGCCCCTTCCTTGTGGTTTTTCAATTGCGTTATGTTTGCCATCACAGGAGCATAATACAGTGACTGAAATTCCATCTCTGTTCAAACCATACAACAATAAATACACTACTAATACCTAGTCTGCGTGCCTAGAGATGGGTTTTTACTCGTTAAATATCCGTTTTTACTTTTATTTTTTTGTGTTTTTTAATAAAAAAAATTCATTAGAATTCATTTTTTATTAAATATTACGTTTTTGCCATTCTTTTATGTAACAATACTGTTCTACCTACGTTTTTCGAGTCGAGTGGTACAAAAAAAAACGATTGACAGAAAGTTATCAAATTAACTGTAACCCTTGAGCCGACCTATCCTGCGTTAATAAAGTGCGATCCAACTTTATGGTCTTGGGGTCTACTGCGTACTAAATAAAATCATGTTTGGACTTGAATTAGCCTAAGGATTCTCTTTCACATTTCACACACAAAATGTATTAATTAAAACACATGATATAAAAAATAAATGTTTATAAATGTGTAGGTACACAAAGTGTTTTAAAAATATACTTTTTTATACTAAATATAAATAATAAAGCACGATTAAAAATATTTTTATCCACGTTTTTGGATGAATATCGAGTAAAAATGGATATTTATCCTGAGTATTTATCCCAATGATATTTATCCATGACCCATCTCTATGCATGACACGTGTACCTACCAACAGTTCGCGGCGTTCCGCAAACTTGAGGTCAGTCCGCCGTTTTAGCTTGGTACGTTTTATGGTCGTCTTCTCTCTTTTCATCTCGTGCAAAACCACGTAGATAGTAGGAAAATTACTTATTTTGCTACCTTGGAGTGCAAAAATGATAGTCGTACTTGTTAGCTATGGTTGTATCATCATCAAGTCATATTTTATTTTACTTTATTTTAATGTTTCCAATTTACTGTTTATTGTAATCGGTTTTTTGGTACAGGAAACGAAAGTAAACTTTATACCGTTGTAAAATGGTCGCTACTATTTGGGAAACTTAGCAAACATCTCGAACTCGTCGTTCAGCTATGAATCACAAGGTGCTAGCACATTGATGCAAATATGAATATAAAATCAAAACGTCGTAACTTGCAATAATAGGTAGATATTGATGGTTTTGAACTTTCAACGGTATGCCAACAGGGTAAAGCTTAAATTATAATAACAGTCCAGAATTTGTTATTTCCTTTTAAATTTGGAGCTACGACCAATCATTATCAAGATATCATGTTTCAAATTATGAAGTGTGAGATTTGGCTACAACGGTTCTGATAGTTATCGAGGCGTAAGGTACTTCCATTGTGTTTTTTCTTCCGTGGTGCTCTGCTATTATCTTCCACTCTGTTCCAGTCTTAGACTGCAGGTTAAAAGTGCTAAAATGTAATATTAATTTACAGAATTCATCATCGGATGAAGAAACTCCAAGCGTTGCAACATCCAGCAGCGGCCAACAGAAGAGGATAAGAAAAGATACATTGTTACAAGAACAAGAAAAGATTGTTTTATCCGCAGAAAAAATAATGTCACAAAAAGAAGAAGAATTGGAGGTCTACTGCCGATCAATTGGATTTCAGATGAAAGCGTTAAATGAGCGCCAGTTAATGATCACACAAAAAATGATATCGGATGTCATATTTTACGCCAGACTTAACAAACTTAATGAATCCTCATACGTAGTTCTTAACCCATCAAACGAACCCAGATTTAGTCAGTTTTATTCGGCTTCGCCACAATCATACACTTCATCGCCGCCACCTTCGCATGAACAAAACGAAACCTACTGCAAATTTAGTACTTAAGAAATCATATATTCTACGACGCCAGAGCCACTACTTTTTAAACAAAAAAGTCAGTTTTTTTAAATAAAAAAAGTTATAATTATCGTGTTGTTAGGTTTACGCGATTGTTACACATAGGAAATGAACCTTTTGCCGGATTTAAATCGCGTATATGTATTTGTTTTTTCAAGCAAACCAACGTTTCGTGCCCTTTACAGGTCCGGAAAATTAGTTTCATTTCCTAAGTTAAAATTATTTTTAAAAAGTTCGTTGGTGATGTAATCCTATACTAAATAAACTGCATCTGTGGCCGAAAGGCTACCATGCTGGTCTGCCACGAAGAGATCCCGGGTTCGATTCGAGCTGTTTTTACTCTATATTTATTTCCGTCGTGCGTTTGGGTGTAATTTGTGATTGTCTGTGTGTGTCCATAGCGCCTGCGACACGGGGTTTCCCTGGTCCGGGGTTATGAGTGTGTGCTTTAAAAAAATCCGACAAAAGGAAGTTGATAAATGTTTTAAATAATTTTTAAGCAATAAACGTTTAAATATTGAGACTAAAAATAATCTCAGTACAGAGTAATAAAAAACCCGACCTCAAAAGTATGTGGAATTACATCTATTTGCCAAGTTTTATTGAAATATGAGGATGTTTAGTTCGCCACACAGGATTTGACACAGGAGATAATAAAAATCGGTTCTCACTACTCAAAGTGTATTGAGAGAGAAAAACGCCTTGAATTGGAGAATAGCAAAACCAACCATTAAAATAATTGCTCCTTAAATAAAATTTAGGCGCTATTAATAAAAATGAATGTTCATGCGTGATCAGCCACCCTTAGAGGTGAATCGAGATACCCTCTTTCCAACAAAAAAAGAATCATGAAAATCGGTTCACAAATACCGGAGTTATCGCGTAACATACATACAAAAAAAAACATACAGTTGAATTGAGAACCTCCTCCTTTTTTTGAAGTCGGTTAACAAAGTAAAAGTGTTGTAACTACAGTTTCTCAGGATTTTTTTGTAATACTAAGTGACGGGACGATCAAATCGTGTGCCTAACACTGTCACTGCGCCCGACACCTTAAGACATAATTAAATTGACAAGTCCCATGTGCCTGTAATTTCACCAGTACGCTTACCCTTCGAAACTGGAACGCATTAACGTTTACGCAGAAATAGGTAAGGTGGCAGTACTTCCCTGGACGAACTCTTTCACAAGGAGCTGTACTGCTACTGTCCCGTATTATTATTGCATTCTAAATAAATTTTACGACATTTTTGTCGTACTCAGCTATAAAAGGACAAATATGTCATATTCGGCAGTAAGTGATGAGAGAGGTGGAGTGTGTAAACGTATGGATCGACATAATTGACCATTTAACACTGACCTCTGTGAGTTTACTAAATAAGGTCAACATAGCATATTTGGAAACAGAAGAGCTCCTTGTGGGGGATGCCGTTTAGGGAAGTATTACCACCTTGCCTATTTCTGCTACTAAGAAATTGACAAATTACAGGCACCTGTGACTTTATCTCAGCCCCATAAGTCTTCGTGATTTAACAGTCTAAGTGGCATGTCTTGAACGTTCCATCAAAAAGGTAGTTTTTAAGTAAATTGACTTGCTCTTGACCACTACCGAGCCCTGGAACAAAGATAGGGTCTACGATGGGAGATGCCTATTTAGTTGCCCCTTAAAAATACTCGGGTTATATGGGCTCGGAATGACAGTCGCAGGCACGGAATTCCATTCCTGGATAGTGCGCATTATAAAGGATGATGAAGAGCGCATAATACGCCTGAAGACAAGTAACTTCGCGCCGGTGGGCTAAACTATGAAGTTTAGATTCGAGGTTATCGTCGCTAATAAGTCTCCTGGTTATGCGTTCAACAGAGTCAAATTGGTTATAAATATTAGAGAAACTAGCATAAATACACATTCACCTATGGTTTGCCAATCAAATTAATCAGGCATTATTAAACCTAAATTGCGACATATACATATAGCACTTACGTTGTCATAATTAGATCGTGCTCTGTCACATGGATATTGCCCAAATCGTCAACAAGGTCATATAGTTCACTGCTTAGTTCGTGATCTAAAGGATCCTGTTTAACTCGTGGGTGGGCGTATGACCTTCGATTGCCGCATAATTAAAATATTCCTGAATGTTGCAATGTAAAAGGCAGCCCAGGTAAACAATGCTAGGAATAGAATTGCGCTTTTATTGTGTCTTTGAAAACGTATAATTTTTTACAGCAGTAATTCTAAACTCCTGTGAAGTCTGAGTGACTTAAATGCAAAAAACTGTAATACCAAACCATTTTAAAAATGCCATTTATACGCAATAACACATTAGGCATTTCTACATTTTTTCTTAGAGGGGCCAATGCTTATTGAAATATACCATTTAGAAAGTCTTCGAATGTGTTCAGTAGCCCTAATCATAGAAATTTTTAACTCTTTTCGTTTAAATTTTACAAATATAAGCTGAGTCACTGTTTCGCCGGAGGTGCGATATGGTAAGGTTAACGATAGCTTCTAAACAGAGGTCAACAGTTTGATTCCCTGTGTCGACACGTAATCTATGACTTTAATTCCTAAGTTACGTACACGTAACAAATGTATACACATTTGTCAATGTTTAGAAACAATGTCTATCTCTAAATGTGAAGAAAAAACGTCATGATTAATGCTGCATATCGAAGAAGGTAAACAACCCTTGAAAAACATGTGAAGGTTAACCCGCACCTAATCCTACTTAGAGAAGACCTGTGCCCAACAGTGAGCCTTAAAAAAGACAGTTAAAATACTCCACAATATATTTCAAAGTACCAGGGTAGCAGGAGTACGTGGGCGGTTAGCCTTGCAACAACTGTCGCGTAGAAAGTGCCGGCCGGTTCTAAAACAAAAGGCTGGTAGCGTTGTGCAACGAACGTCTCTAATGAGAAACTTTTTGCCCGCCCGATCGATTCAACTATTATGCAAATACACTATATGGCGCGGTTCAGAGTGCACTTCAATGTAATATTGTTTTTTGTTCCTCCATTGTCCGTGATCATGTTCGATAATGATGTTTGTGAAGTCGAAGGACTGTAAAAAGTACCTAGTTCTTACTACCACGAATTAAGGTCGTATTTGTACGTCTTAGAGTTTTATTTAATATTAACTTTCTTTTTAAAAGCTTTTGTTTAGTAGGTTGTAAAAGTTTTTTGGTCGAATTAAAAGTAATTTCTCGTTAGAACAAAGGCTGAGGTAGAAAAAGTGTGGCTTGGTGTTCGTGTTGAATATCGTTTTTCATTTAAAATGTAAGAAAAATGGCGATGTAAGAACGCAAAACGCGGAAGCGGATGCAGCATTAGACATATGTACATCTGTATATAGATTGAAACTATATTGCATATTCGAAACAATACCATCACTATCCGAAAATCTCGCTTTTTTAAATCCAAACTTATTTACATAAATTTTAAATGCCATTTCTCAAAAGTCGACTTTTTCGTTTAGTGACCGTGTTAATTTCAGCGTGCGATATGTAAACTATGACGATCTCAATGTCCCGGCGCTTTTTACTATGGGCATTAAGTATACCAATTTGAGAAATGAACTTCTCTAAATTGGTCTAATCCGGGTGTGATTATTAGGTAATGTTCAGAAGTAAATTTCGTTGCTCTGGTAGTCGCGGTACAAGTTACCTCTATGCAAGTTAGTTGGTTAGTCCTTCAAGCGGTACATCCTGCAGTAACTAACAAGGCTCTAGCAATCGTTTAATGTCGGTAAATAGCCCTTCCTACAATGGCAGAGCTAAATCCACTGACCACTGAAAGGTGGCAGTGCAGAAGACTATGGCACTGCGCTCTCCAACCTGCATGGAGTTTATGGGTTTGAAACACACAATGAACGGTACAAAACAAAATGGTGTACATTGGAGGAGAATGGCAGAATGTGATTATGGAAGGTAAAGAGCTGTCATAGCGTTAAAGTTGAAAATCAGACACTCTTTCGGTTATTCTCGGACTAATGTTCACTATCCAATTTCCGGGGCAATATTTGTTATTTAATTGCCTCTTATTGAACGGTTACCATGTCGGACTGCCACGCAAAGTTCCAAGGTTCGATTCCCGGGCCGGGAGAAATATTTGTACGGCCTACATTTATTTCCCTCGTGAGTTTGGGTGTAGTTTGTGCGGTTGTCTATGTGTGTGTCCATGGCACTGCGACACAGGGTTTTCCCTAGTGCGAGGCTATGTTGAGTGCGTGCGTTATTTATTTGTTTATAAAATATTGAAGTATATTACCATGTAATTATTAAATAATATTGCACGTTAAAAAAATGGAATACAAAATAATGGTAGTGAACAAGAATGACAGCAGAATCCGAGAATGACAGAATGAATGAAAAACATCTCCCAAGTGAGATTTATGTGGGGTAGTGGGTGAAGACGTATCTTGTATCACTTTTTGTGTGACCGGTACGAGCAACAGATGAGAGAGAGAGAGAGAGAGAGAGAGAGAGAGAGAGAGAGAGTACAAGAGCAGGCGGTGTTAATGGCAGACCTGCAAGTTAGGCGAACCTCCGTATGTACTTTGATTTGTATACTAGGCAAAACGGACAAAATTTTTAGTAGCAGTAGAGCTCCTTGTGAAAGAGTTCGTCCAGGGAAGTACTGCCACCTTACCTACTTCTGCCGCCAAGCAGTAATATCAGCATTACTGTGTTCCGATTTTGAAGGGTAAGGGTGCTGGTGAAATTAAAGGCACATGGGACTTGTCAACTTATGTCTCAGGGTGACGGGCGCAGTAGTTTGCGATTTAAAACTCTGAGTGGCATTGCAACTGTTATGGACAGGCATGTAGCGTACCATCAGGCGCACGACTTATTCGCCCCGTCACTTGATATTATAAAAAAAATACTATTGATGTTTGTTGAGTCGGCTCACCAGCGGCATAGAAGAAAAAAGTAACCCAACGGGACCGCCCAGACATGTAAGCTATAATTTGGATTTTAAAAGAACTACCATACATTGTATAAAAATTCCTATATAAATAAAGAATGCGAGAGGTTGATGATGATAGAAAGAACTTCGATGTATACATATATATAACCAAATCCGTTAATCACGACCAGTATATAAAAATAGTTTAATAACCACAGCTTGCAGATCATTATGGGCGTTTAACATTTTTAGTTCACCGTAATTCACGTAATCACATTTGAACGTTTAAAATCAAGTTACAGTACTTAACCAAGGCGTTTGTTGCATAAATAGCAAGTGATAATTTGTTTTAAGTAGTTCGATTATAAATAAATAAATATTAGACGACATTACATACGTTGCTGTGATCCTAAAGTAAGTAACTATACTCCGTCCAACCATTTAACTTTTGACAGATCGAATTCTAATCAATTAGTGATAATGAAAGTAGTAGTCCTAATGCGTTTCCGATTCGATTTTTTATAACAATCGATTTTATTTATGAAGAAGTTTTAATCGTGAATGTGAACGGTTACCACGCCGGACTGCCACGCAGAGGTCCCAGGTTCGATTCCCGGGCCGGGAGAAATATTTGTATGGCCTACACTTTTGTTTCTCTCGTGAATTTGGGTGTAATTTGTGGTTGTCTATGTGTGTGTCCATGGCACCCGCGACACAGGGTTTCCCTAGTGCGGGGCTATGTTGAGTGTGTGCGTTATTATTATTATTATTTGCCAAGTTTTATTGAACGGTTACCGGAAAGTGCCCGAAACCGGATTCATCCCCTAGTTTGGCACCCTTAGAGGTAGAATATTTTTTTCAAATTTAAATGGGACGAATACTGAGGTACTCTCTTTCCAACAAAAAAGTATCATCAAAATCGATTCGAAAAAATATAGTCGAATTGAGAACCTCCTCCTTTTTGAAGTCGGTTTAAAACAGTAATTTTTAAAATATTTAATAACATATTTTTTGTATTATTTATAAAGTCACAAGATGTAAAGATAATAAGGGTGAAAAAGACGGTATTAGAATTCGTACCCTTGGTATAATAAAACTGATGTTGATAATGTGTCAAAAATGATTTTATCACGTGAAAGTCATAAAAATAATACAAAACTTAAGAAACAAATTATGTGTATGTGAAATTTCATAACTCTCCTAATTAAGAATCTTTTCACTTCTCATGCTTTAAATGTACGTCATATAGCCTTACGTAGCGGAAATGAAGTGTATCATTTAATCCTTAGGCAGTAAAAAGTACATAATGCTATAATTTACTTCAAGTGATCTAGACAAACTCAAACAGCCAAAAATTGCTCTAGTTTGTGCTAAAAGGCCGAAGTTCATTAAGAGGGAGCAGAGGAAATATTCCTAATCTTCGATTTGATTTTAGAGGGATATATCCACTTTAAAGTTAAAAATAAAATATTGTATGAGTAACTACACGATATATTCAAGCATAGACACTAATCAGAAACATAAAACAATAAAGTTTCCTCGATAGATAAAAATCACGAAATGACCTATAATTTTCACATTTTTTCGATTCATCCTCGAAATGCTACAGGTTATTAGGACAAAAATTAGATAATTAATTATATTTATACATGATCGAGAACTGTCACTACAGATTTTTTAAATCCCTGTAGTGTTAGAGTTATTCCGCTAAAACGAATTTGGTACTTTTAATGCGCAAAAATTCAACATCTCCTGTCGCATATCACGCGAACTTCAGGCATATATTTGTTTCACAAATTTGGGCGGAGCCAACGTCAAAACTTTTTTGGCATGCTCCCTCTTAATTGAAACAATATTACAACAAAACAACACTTAAAAATAATCACGAAAGCAAAAAATATAAGTAATTTTAATTTAACATTATAATAATTCATCAAAGTAAACAATTTTTATTACGAAAATGTTACGTTCTAAGACTACACTCGGTTTTAGTTCCGTGCCTTTTCCGCATAGATGGTGGCGCCATATTCTTCCCGCGTTAGTGCGTTTGTTTATGGACCATTTTAGTGACGCTACATGGCACTTATATCGTTCGAAAGACGCTCATGATTTCCAAAGACCGCTAATCGTGGCGTTTTGTTACGTTTATTGTATCTGTGTCTGGCTGGAAAAAAAGTATGGCGACAACTTCAGAATTTTGGTTCGTGATTTTGTTGTAGAGCGTAAACGATTGACATAAGTATTTTTTTCTCGCAATCGAAGTGAGGTCAGTCAGTTTTCACCTCAAGACTAAAAACCAATATAAAGTCTCGGAGTAAAAGACACCCTCGCTGTAGCTCGGCTAGCCACTTCAAGTGTAATAATCTGAAAAGTTGTCATTTTGCAGATGTGGCCTGATACCACCATGGGTGCGAATGTTATCTGGCTCCCTGGCAAGTTGAAACAAATCAATTTTACTTGTGTGCTTTAGTCTGTTGATTAATGGTTTAACTGAATGGTTTAAAAATATGTAAACCCGGCTGCGTTAAAATATGAAATGAAAATTTTAAGTTTAAAAATACTTTATCTCGATACTAAATTAAAGCCAATTAAAAATTCAATAATCCATGTGTCCATCCTCAGACCCTAGTCACCATGTGAATACACACACATACACACACACACAAACGCGTAGAAATTAAAACTCCCGTCTTTTTGCGTCGTAGTTCCCGTTTCGTCGTTTACGCAACTGTTTTCAACCTTTATCGACTAGAAGAAAAAGCAAGTTCCTAAACAATTTACATACAATCAAAAGCACATCATGCGTGACAGTTTGAGCACAACAAGCTTAAGAATTTGCTCAAGTATCGACTCTAAAATAACCTAAAAGTGTCAGGCTTGATGTTCTCATGGCTGACACGGTACAATGCACAAACACAGTCATGTATATCACAATCATGCGTTAAACTAGTAGTGGTGTTGTTATTATCTCTTAGACACCTAACTATTGTTGTTTCCTGTAATTATAATACCATAAAGCCTTTAGGTAATGACTAGTGCTGCCAA
Source organism: Hyposmocoma kahamanoa (assembly GCF_003589595.1). Taxonomy (NCBI): domain Eukaryota; kingdom Metazoa; phylum Arthropoda; class Insecta; order Lepidoptera; family Cosmopterigidae; genus Hyposmocoma; species Hyposmocoma kahamanoa. Next base: position 7,498,722 of record NW_020653854.1, on the reverse strand, counting down.
TTAACCAGATTTGCGCGGGACAATCTGATTTTCAGAGGGGTGAAAATCCGATTGTCCCGTTATTACGAAAGTCCCTCAACCGTCTCAGGACATAAGCTGATGTAGATGCAAAGTGGGGCTATATTAACCGGATTCAAAACCATTGTGCTTGGGGATCCCCCACACAGAGTATGTCTCACTTGCTCTCGTGCCCACCGTGTTCGACCAATTGGACACACAAAAATCTGTTAAACGCCCATTGCCTGATACTAGAGAAGGATACTAGAGGGCCTAGAGGCTTACTGGGTCAGAGAAGCTTAACACCGGTTTGATATTTTATTGATTTTGTCATTGACATCGACAAGAAGAAGAAGACAGCACTGGGCGGTACACCATATGACCTTAGTTTTCATATATTTTTTTTATTTGTTGTTAAAGTTCCACAATCGTTTTCGCTGTCGTACATATATACATGCATATTGTTGATTATTTTTAAACTTTATATGCTACCTAAATTTAAATAAGAAACTTAATTAATGACAACTGTAATAATTAGAGTTCTTAGGTTTTCGCGATTGTTACACATTCCACTGACAGTCTGACTGATAAAGGTTCGAAAAATTGGTTTGTTTAAAAAAAACAGAAACATGTGATTTAAAATCGAATAAAAAATAAGTTCATTCTTTTGAGTCCGAATTTAAAAGTCCCGCTATTCTTGCTTATTTTTACAAAGCTGCTGGCAACGCTATTTACGACAGAGCGTTTTATTACAAAATGGTTATTTATGTACACTCTACTGGGCATAGGTATCATTAGGTGCAAGTCTTGCTTAATATCGTCTCTTTCCTCACTAACGGCACCATATGACATTTTTGTCATAAATGAGCGAGATGTACGTTTGTAGTCAACTTTGAAAAGCGAATCTTCTCCACTAATCGTCGTACGTGAACTTTTATTAGGGTCGACAGACTAAAGTCAAAAACCAAAGTCATTCAGTTAAACCAATAATCAACAGGCTAAAGCACAGAAGTAAAATTGATTTGTTTCAACTTGCCAGGGTGTCAGATAACATACGCACCCATGGTGCAATAAGGCCATATCTGCAAAATGACAACTTTTCAGATTATTACACTTGAGGTGGCTAGCCATCCGAGGGTGTTATTACTCCGAGGATTTATATTGGTTGTTAGTCTTGAGGTGAAAACTGATGTTTCACTTCGATTTATATATACTTGTATAATTCTATATAAAGTACCGTAAAGCGCTTAGAATAATACTTATTTCAACAACAGGTACATTTTCAAAGCTCTCAGCTGTCTGTCAAATGACCGCATTTATGCCCGTTAGACCCAATAAGAACAAAGTTGTTCTTTCATTTACTTCTGAGATGTAATATAAAAGCGATTACCTTTCTCCAAAATGCCTTTTTCGAGATTTGATGCGTTGACCTTTGGCATTATTTTAGCTACTATACCTTTAATAATGGTAATAATAATGAAAATATAATAACAATAATAATGTACCAGACAACCACACCAAATTACCTTGTCCCAAACTAGGAAATTCCCTGTGCTATGAGTACCACTGCTGGTACTTAGCATGAGCCCGAAGACAAAAGTTACCTCTCCTTCGAACGTTTCGTTTCATTCAGAGAAGAGATAATTTTTGTCTTCGGACCGCCCCTCACGTCCCGCAACCCGCGCGCTGAAAATTGATATGAATAAAATAAGAACAGGCGGAGTAAATTTGACACAGATTCGACGTCGATAAGCGCCCCATGGCAACGGTGAATTTAGTAACTACAGGGCTTCAGTTGAAAATCAAAATTTTGCAGGTTCTCTGTAGTACTTAAAGGGAAATATCTCCATATAAAAATTAAGTGCAAAGTTAGATATTTTATTCCTAAATAATTCCTTTTAGACTTTCACTTTTAACCTGTTTTCAGGATTTTATATGATCGGATAAAGTATATCCTATCGTGTAACAAATTAGCACATTCTATAGACAATATCGTTTGGTGTATCATATATTTTTTGTAAGATCGTTACTTAATAGTAAGTACCTAACCCATTTGATCTAGCAAAACAGTTTTTCCCGCTTCATTTCCAGTGACTCGTCTTAAATCTCTTTTTCTATTTTTCATACAACAACAACACCATCTACGTATAATAATATACATAACACACGCCAGCACTTAGCTGTACTAGTAGCAGCAGAGCTCCTTCTGAAAGCACTGCAACTGTTATGGACAGGCGTGTAGCTTACTTAAAAAACTTAAATATATATATATATATATATATATATATATATAGGTACAACGCAACATATACATTTATAGGCAATCTATGGATATATAGCCATTCAAAGGTACAAAATATTACAATGTTAGCGTATTTTCAGCAACAAAACGAAACTACCTGTTAAGCAGCTTGATGTTGATTGCCTCTCCCGATCGGAAACTGCGTCTCTTCTGAGTCGAGGTGCATAATTGCGATTCAAACTGGCCGATCAAAAACTTTTGACATTTCAAATTGGAACAATATTTGATTCAATTCACAAATTAGAAAGATATACCTAGTAGGAATGAAGTTCATCTTCTCGCTCTTAAACCCATCTGATTTCGAGACTCGGATTGGCTACCCGATCGGATCTTCCGACTTGAATTAAAATCAGCCTGAAGGTTTAGTCCACAGGTTGTCCACATTAGCATATACCACATATAGGTAAAAAGATACATATAGTAATGACGCTATTTTGAAGCGTGCAACCCTACGCTACGGTATATTCCCACTTATCGACAATTGTTCAGCAGGTATATATAGATTACATAGGACATTTCGAATATTTAAACAGAACAACTTTATCAAGAAGTAACGGAAAATTATTATATTTCCTTAAGTTTTAAGGATTGTATTCGCTTGTATATGATACAGAGGGTATTAGTATGCAACTCGGTATATACAGCGACAAAGTTATTTATGCAAGTGGAAAAATCAGAAACAAATACTTTTGATCATAAATGACTGAGTAATAATAGAAGATAGAACCTTCGACGACTGAAAAGGCAACTTAGTCGATCGGTAGGAAATAACGGAATGGACCGTTGAGTGTCTCAAGTTCGTGTTTATTATCGATTCAGAATCTATGAATTGCGACACTCATACTTGCGGTTAGAATTGTAAACATTAAATACTTGATATTGATTAGAAAGTATACTTACCACGTTTTGTTCTAGATCTCGCTGTCACGTAAAACACTAGACAATTTGTTGACGTATCTGAATTGCGTTGCGCAGATTTTTACATTGAACATGCGTAATTATTAGTTAATATACTCTTAAGAGACGATACTACCTCGAATTAAAACTTTTCCCGTATTAATAGGGTTCATGTTCCTTGCGTCGAGCGCCAGGAGATTGGCTTTATTTCTGTGTCTAGACGTGGCATTTCTCTAGCAATAAGTAATGTTTATTGTACTAACCATGGCGTGTAAGAAAAATGTACTGTATTAATAACATTACTATAGATCATGGTCTGAAATAAATAATCCATTCTATTTCAGAAATATTTTTTTACAAACGAAATTGAAACCATTTGAAAAATGTATATCGTTTTATTTGTAAGTCGATGATCGTATACTATAAAGTGTTCTATTTAGTTTTGATATGAAAAAAAATCATTGGTCTATATGTAAAGTACCTATTGAATACATGCTGGTACTTCTTCAAAATAAAACATATTTTCGCCACGCCGATTTTACGCCGGTCAAGTTCATCGGCGGGGCTGCGTGGTAAAAACGTTGGCGCATACGCACATGTCTAACGCGCAACTAATTAAAACGGAAAACAATGTTAACATAAGTATACAATAAATTTAGTTATTGTTCACATATTTTTTGTGATCGCTAAGACTCAAACGTTTATGTGTTTTTTGGTTTTATGATGCCAATTAAAAATATTACATTATCATGTTCCTACTTTTAGTATTCTTAATAGGTATCTATTACATTTGTTAAACTCTACAACAGGTTCGTAATGAGTAAGTTTAGGGTTATTCTTTGTGCATATATATTTATACACATTCATCAATTACAATATTTATTTCAAATGTCATAGATTGAGACAACCTGGAAGAGTTGAACCACTACCATGTCATTACCGTGGATTTTTGTAAAAAGCTGTATAAAGTTTTAGTTCCATTTCAACTTTAAACCTTGTGAAATTCTTGAATATCAACCGGAATCTTATTACGGAAGCGTATACAGTGCACTTTAATTAAATTTGTTACTTTATGAAGACGACTGTCAAGTTCAGCCACTTTTCTCATATTAATGTCACTTTGAACGTGGTGTAACGGAGTTCGATTTGTTGTTTACGTGATGTGCTTCGCAAAGGGATAAATCTTGGCTAATATTATTACGTGTTGTTATCTAATTATTGGAGAAACTATTTACTAAATTATTTGCGAATCGCTTTAATTAGTTTCAATTATAGTTTCTTTGTTTAAAATGTCACTTCAGTTTGATACTCAAACTGGGTGAGGTCTCGCAGACGAGGTAACGCAGGCGTGGTTTGAATTTGTTCAATTTAATCAGTCACCTGAGGTATCTGGTCCTATGACATGATAGTCATATTAGCAGGTTACCATATGAAAATAAGGAGTGTAGTTGATGGTTAATGCTTTTTAAATAAGAAGAAGAGACAAGAAAGGCTTTTTTGTGCGAGTTAAGTGGAAGTGAATAAGCTTTGCCGCTCCCTATGAACTTGCAGAGTGACATTTAAAATCCGTTTTATCCTGATCTATCTTTCGTACTTTCGAACGAACTACCGTGAAAAGTGAATAAAGGAATTAATTGCAATGAACTGACTTTATTACTTCACCGACTGAGCTAATCAATAACTATGAATGGGCCTTTTCACCTATCAGTTATCAATGTTCAACGTGCCTCTTAGGACGCGTTTATTCGACACAAATTTCATCGCGCTCAAGCCGCGCAGCGATCGCGTGCACGTGTCCAGAGACCGAACTGTCATGGCAAAATACATTCTATTTAATTAGCATATACATTTTAACTTAAATGAGCGTCCCGGGCGGGTGAGATTGGCTTATATTTGGTTTGGTTTAAGCGGCGTCCGCGCGGCAGCCACGCGGTTGTATTATTCAGAGGAATTTAAATGTTGTTGACTATTAAATAGAATTCAGATTCGCCATTCATGTACGTGAAAGCGTAGTAACCGGACGATTGCCGTGAGACGGCTGGACGAAAACTTTCGCGTCGTGTAACTGGGCACTTACGGTTATATTCCGACATACTTGTCACTATTTTACATAAAAGATTTACTATTTTTCTTAATAATTACCTTTTAACAAATATTGTCTAACGTTACCTATACAATAGTTGCAGTGCCACTCTGAGCTTTAAACCAAAAAGATGGAACACTGCCAGCTTAACTTAACTGCCCTGTGGCCGAACGGTTACCATGCCGAGCAGAAGACCCAGGTTCCATTCCCGGGCCGGGATAATTATTTGTATGGCCTACATTTAATTCTCTCGTATATTGGGTGCAATATGTGGTTGTCTATGTGTGTGTCCATGACAACCGCGACACAGAGTTTCCCTAGTGCGGGGCTATGTTGAGCGTGTGCGTTATTTATTATTTGCTACTGCACGCGCCATCTTCGAACATAAAGTTAATAAATCCCGCGTGCCTGTAGTTTCACTTGCACCTTCACCTGCACCTGCTTGGCGGCAGAAATTAGGATTGGACGAACTGGTTCGCAAGTCTATTGTTACTACCAAGTCTTCTACAAGCTGTCATTTTACTTTTAAAAATTACCTACGCCTTATTAGTTATCTCTACAACTTCGAACATCAATATGCGGGCGCGGGTGCTGTAGTAGCGCCATAGTAAATTCTCTCACAAACTTTGTTTTGCTCATGTTATTTACATAAAGTTTAATGAACACATATTAAGTTTGTTATTATTATTAACACAAAGATCGAACAAAAACAAAAACCCGTGTCTGTTGTATCACCGTATCGAAAGATTTTTCTTTGTGTTTGTATAATAATATCAAAATAGTGATGTTGCCACAGAAATTTATTTATTAGTGTTCCGGCCACCCATATATTGTGCGTTCGAAATTACGGTTTCAATTGCGGTTATTGATGGCTGTGTGCCAAATATCAAAATTGTATTCGTACGGTTACTGGGTGACTGACAGGTGTCATCGCAAATTTAGGACAGACCTCGCGGTTTAGACGAACGGCTAGTTCGTCTAAACGTAGTTATTTGAGGGGTCGCTGGTTCGAATTCTTGTGGCAGATTATGCCGTCAATTTAGTAGCAGTGGAGCTCCTCTAGAGTGAAAGAGTTCATCTAAGGAGGCACTGCCACCTTACCTACGTCTGCCGTCAAGTAGTAATATGAGCATTACTACGTTCCGCTTTTGAAGGGTCAGTGTGCTGATGAAATTATAGGCATATGGGACTTGTCAACTTGTGTTTCAGAGAAACGGGCGCAGAGTCAGTGCTTCTCAGATTTTTGCCATAAAGTGCTCTGAGAACCACAGCAATTGTAATGGATAGACGTGTCGCTTATCATCGGGCGCACGACTCGTTCGTCCCGTTGCTTGAAATCATAAAAAACTGTAAGTGACACTCTGTGACCCAGTTTATGAGTGTCCTAACAACACGCTTCCGCAGAACAAAGGTTCTATATAAATTTTTAACCGACTTCCAAAATAGGAGGAGGTTCTCAATTCGACTGATATTTTTTCGTTTTGTATGTATGTTACGGCATTTGTGAACAGATTTTGAAGATTTTTTGTTGGAAAGAGGGTACTGCAGTATTGTTCCCATTTTAATTTGAAGAAAATATTCCACCTCTAAGGATGGCAAACTAGGGGATGAATCCGGTTTAGTGCACTTTCCGGTAACGGAATCCAAAACTTGGCAAATAGATGTAATTCCACGAACTTTTGAGGTCGGTTTTTATAGTATTCTGTATTGAGATTGTGATAATATTAAGTTCTAAAAAAGTAAAATTAAATATAGGCAAAAAATAAATATTTAGTTCTATAATACTGAAGTTTTTTTAAATAGCATTACGGATCAACTATCCTCCCACTTGCTCTAAGGTAGCTAGCTGAAAGAAGAAATTCTTTAACCAAATAACATTTGCACTTTATTTATTTCCACGCAAATTCATATAACTGTGTTAAATATAGTACAGTGTTTATACATACATTGTATATACATGTATGTATAAACACAAACCTGTAAAAGACCCGAAACGACGGTTTGTTTGTTAAAAGTAATATACGCGATTTAAATCCGGAAAAATAGTTTCGTTTCCTAAATAGTTTCATTTCATTTTCTTCAATTTTTCCAACCCTGTGCTGTTCTTTTTTTAAATAGTTGTAAACAAAATAAAACCTGGCCACACAAATTAGCTGTTTATATTAGTAACTAATTGAAGCCCACGTGCTTGTTCGTGTTAATGACCCTTTAATTGAATTGTTGATAAAATCGATAAACGAACATGTGAATAACGAATACTTCGGGAGTCGAACGGCTACTATGAGTCTCTTGAATTTTAGGAAGTATTTCATGTATTTACTCTATTGATGATGTGTAAAGACGATCGTGGAAAATGGAGATTTAAATCCAGGGACTTATTATTATTAAGGACTTATTAGTGAAAGTGAATATGGCATACAATCGCGAATCGTGCAAAACTTTTTTTATATGATACTAAGTGACGGGACGAACAAGTCGTGGGACTGGTGGTAAACGACACGCCTGTCGATAACAGTTGCAGTGAGTCTGCCACTACGCCCGTCACCCTGAGACATAAGTTGACAAGTCCCATGTGTCTGTAACGCAGTGATGCTCACATTACTACTTGGCGGCAGAAATAGGTAAGGTGGCTGTACTTCCCTAAACGAAATCTTTCACAAGGAGCTCTAATGCTATTAAAATAAGTTACACATTTCTAGGTACTTTGTTATCAATTTGTGGAATATTGGTTGAAATATTGAATGAAAATAATAAATTTTGTTTTGCAATATAGTGTTCCCTATTTGTCTTTAAGGAAACCCAGAAATTTGTGCGTTTTCTTAATGACAGTACGCAAATTTAAAATTTTCGTTGTCCTGACTGCAAAAGCAATGTTTTAGTTGGGAAAAATTTTTTTTTAATGTTTTTAATGTTATATATATATATATATATATATACACTCATTATCATGTAATATATATATAACAAATAAGAAAATAATATAACCTAGAATCGAAAACCGTGTTACATGATAATAAGCGAGAACCTTCTTCCTGTTTGGGGATTTTATGAATGTAAATACCTAATTTTAGTTACCTTATATGTATGATAGAGATTGATAAAGTTCATAATATATAACGGGCGATATCCATAACGAACGGTTTAAAATTGATCACCTGTCTTACAACATTTCCCTCTGAGTCATTTCATTTTACTTATGGCTATATGGGTACACCTCAGCGGCCTCATACGTTTTAAATATGATTTGTAGGTGAGAATTCAGGAGATATCATTGAATCGAGTTTATCCATTGACCTGCCAACAATGAGTTTATTACATTTTTTAGACCTCATATCATCTACAAACAGTACTACCAACTTTAATTATTTAGAAATAAAAACAAAAGACAGTTTGATGTTTATGTTCAATTTTTTAAATATTTCAACTTTCAGAACTTGTCATTCTCGCAGATTTATACATACCAAAAAGATTTAAAACAAAACAGCACCAAACAGAACATCCGACAATCGATACCACAATATCCAATGACATTCCACGGCTCAATACCCAAGAGACCACTAGCCACATACTCGGAGAAGACACACAATCAGAAGAGGAAGGGAGTTTACGTCGTCCGCTAACTTACAACGATTTTCCGTGAGTGAGCAAACATTTACACATAAATGTTACTAACAGGTGTATTCGTATAATACTTGGACTGAGTTGGAGTGGTTTAACTGTGAACTGGTTGGTGTACCCGCGGGTGATTTTCGTACCATGTGGTCGTCTTAAGCGACGCGGCGGGTGCAACGTCCTGGCTTCCATGTGTTAGCGCTGAGCTGCATACATAATGCTGCCCTTACTATATGTCCGACTCATTAGGAACGAGATATGGTAGGTTAAGGCGGTTGTAAGTTCGTTCTCTTACAAGATCTATGTACAATTAGGATAATAACGCATAGAATGATAGTTTCATATCAAACGAACAGTCACAAGTGAGGCAAAAATCAATTTCATGTAGGCTAGTTTTAGTAGTAGGTTAATTTTCGATTTTATTGAATATTTACATAAAAATACAAGTTGAAACGCGTTACTTCCTTGTGGAATGTGATGTTAGTATCTATTTTATGTTTGTCTGACGTATTTTTACACTCATTTACCGCACATTTCGTCATTTTTAGCTAAAATTCTTGAGCTGTTCGCGGTGCAAGTTGACCTTGACCACTGAAGGCCCGCCCGCTCGTGTAGGCCCATTGGGAGCGCTTCAATTTGCCTCACTTAGCGTGTGCGGACTAGGTTTCTATGCGTTATTATTCTAAGTATGTACATATATTATTAGATGAAGTCTGTCCAGACTGTCTACTAGACATATAGTTACGTAAGTTATAAACACGTGTCATATTTAAAATATTCTAAGGGAGGGCAAGAAAATTCTTTGGTTGTACTCTTTTGCATCTTCCAATGTTCTATCTAAAGGTAGCTAGAAATAAAATGCAATTTAGCGATGGACCTCCTGTTGTAAAATTATATGCCTATTCCAATATACCTACATTATTATTATTGTGTTTTAATTGTAATTTTTAATGTTCAAAGATTTCATTCATTCCTATTTCATTCGTTCATTCCTATTTCAATCATTCATAGTCTCTGAAAGACTACGTCAAAACACTACAGCAATTCTTTTTTTAGATGGCCATAGACTTTGTAGCAAAATTATTCGTCTTTCTGGACAGGCTAAAGCTAAAGATGCTAGATTAAATTTTTTCTTCAAACATTTAATTTTCTGCCATTTTTTGCGGTAAATCGTTATCATAAAACATTTGTATATTAGCGCACACAAAAACAATTCAAAAGAAACCATTTTGAAAATCTCTGGCCATAGACAGATTTTTTTTATAATTTTTTTAAAAGTAAACTAGGAGGGAATAGCACCGACGAGGCGCTTGTTGGAAAGTGATCCTTATAGACTTTGTTAAAAGGTAAACGTCATTAAAACACCGATATTATTAGAGATTCTTCACAAAACTCTACTGACATATGTAAAGTGTTCTATGCGCATTGGCTCCACGTGATGGACTATGCTTCAAGCCCTGTCCCCAAGCCGTGCTTCCTAGTATTAAAATGATGATGACGTCAAAACATGTGAGAAAGAGAAAATATTACAACCTCGCAACAAAATTGACATGTCTGAAACAAAACCTTTCCCGCAATATTACCAACAAATGTCTCAGAATTCGGAAGATCAGCACCATAGTAACGCATGTGCTGGGTACGTAATGCAATATTTATAACTAGAGCAACGTCGACTTGTTTTCCTGTCTGCCTCGTTTCCATATAAGACCAGCTCACTTCAAATTGTGATTGATAAAGGTTATTATATTGGAGTTAAACGCGTTTTATTGCCTACTTTCACATTGTAAATGCCAGAAAAATTTGGAATATCGCGGAATTTTAAAGTACCTAATTTAAGAATCTATATAAGCATATCAGTTCATATAATTTTGTTGGAAAATGATTTCGCCTAACAACTGCTGAGCTCCGTACCACTACTACTGTAATATCAAACACGGCATTTTGAGAAAAGGCAGAATTTTTCGATATTGTGTAATTTTTCAAGTTAGTAACACAAAAGTTACTTCTACATTCGATAGTATAGAATTCAATCTAGCTGTCATAAACTGTACTTTGCAAAATAAGCTATTTCTATTGAAAACCATTAAATTGGTTTTGCATTGATAACAGCCGGAAAATTCTTGTTGTAAGGAATTTACAAAACACTGCACTGGGGCTTCCAGTGTTTTTTTTTTGACACGGTAGACTAATTCTGGATTTAATTGAAGTAGCTTTTTAAAAATACGTTCCTTTGGGCCTCGTACTCAAATAATATCATATTATATGTATGTTCTTGGACATGAGTCCTGATCTCGACCGACAGTGAACATCGCCTTCTGGAGAACATCGCCTCTTCCATTTACAAATTCAAAATTTATTTTTTATACCCTAGTTTCCCAATATAGTCCTTAGGTCCCCTGAGATTCTACGGGATTCCAAGGGGTCTGTGGTAAGTAAAAATAGTTTGAGAGTTCGCGAAAAACTGCCGAGAGTACGTGAAAAAAATCGAAAGTTTTCTTAAAAACATTAATGTGAAAAGTGATGTACCCCGCGTGCCTACGGGGCCCGGACGAAATCGATCATGCATAGTTTTACTAGGTTTTATTATATGGGTATCTGGGTATGATAGGGTATATTGAAGTGGGCATACGGAGGGAATTAGCATTGGTTTTGTATGTGTTTCAATTGTTAAGAGGCAAGACATGCAATGCGGGGGTTTTTAGTCGGGTGGGTCTTTGCGTTCCCGATGGGTATATGTTTAGTTCACTCCACTTGATGTTAAAGGGAAAGTGTAATCGAAACGAGAAGGAACCTAATGCAATTTTGATACAATCACCGCCCAAGTCATCTCGACCCAGCATGCTTACAAAGCCAGAATGGTGGACTTGAATTTGTAAGGAATATACATATCCCACGCTTAGTGTGATGAGGCCATATCTACAAAAGACAACTTTTTAGGACAGACTGTCCTCACAGTGACAGGTTTGCTCCGGCAATTGGTCTTATTACTGTTAATTTGTATAATTAACGATCACTTACAAATCAATCTATGATATCAACCTTCGTATAGGAAGATAGTATTTATTATCTTTATTATCTCAATCTTCTTATCTATAAAGAGCACAAACGACTATATTGTAGCTCATATAGTTTGGCAATACAAATGACGTCAATATTTCGAAACTTACTTACTACGTAGGTACTTCATATTTAAGGTCGTCATTAATGATAATTTTTGACGTAGCAATATTTATTATGACTAGCTTGCGAGATATGTCATTCGCATTTAGAATAAAATATGGCATATGAGGTTAATTCAGAACTTATCTATTATGAAATTCTCACACGAACCGGAGAGCCGTGGAATAAAAACACATGTACTATGTCGCTTATAAGTAACTTTAAATCCGGATCGAATAATGTAAATAACTTTTTTCGAGCTTAAGAGAACGATATTGGTGATGTGAGATGTAAAGCGGCCTTTAACGAAGGTGATCTATGGGGACCGGTGTCTCCTACAGGATTAGATATTGGGTTCGGCACTTATTATGTTGACCCCTTCTGTATTTGTATAATTTAAGCCACGAAAACAATTTACAACCTATCTCCCATCTCCAGGTTGTTGTTGTTGTCTGACTAACGTGAAACGTGTGTGATCAATATAATAAAGTGCAGGACAATACCACGTAACCTGGTCTCATAGTAGGGAATGCTCTGTATTATGAGTACCAGAGCAACTACGTCCACAAAAATTCATAACAAATTGTCTGATCTATTAATAAACGGAAATACGATAAATTATAAAATGACACTGAATTATTTATTATTAACAGCAGGTATAATATTAATGAATCTGAATTTCTGATCAATAGCTTCTAATTCAAAGGTACAGTTGGAAACAGCCTACACTTACGCTGTTCTGTTCTACTTTGTTGTTAGCGAAAGGGTCCACAATTTTGATCGTTTTACAATGTAACACCTTGTACACTATTGTAAATTGCAATTAAAGATATTAAACATCAATGTTTAATACTTTAATAACCAATTTAAAAAAGTTCAGTGAATGTTTTATTAGCAGCAGAGCTCCTTCTGAGAGTTCATCCAGGGAAGTACTGACACTTTACCTATTTCTACCGTCAAGCAGTAATATGAGCATTACTGTGTTTTGAAGGGTAAGTAAGGGTGCTGGAGAAATTACAGGCACATGGGACTTGTCAGTAGCAAAGCTCTGAATGGCAATGCAACTACCATGGACAGTCGTGTTGCTTACCACCAGGCACACGAAAAAAAAGATCCCAAATTGGTCCTACCAGGAATTGAAACCGGGACCTCCTCAACCAGCGCCCGAAATGCACAGTTGGTCCACCGAGGTTGTCGTATCTGTAACTATTCTTTTCTTCTCCATTAGTAGTCTCGTCCTGGACTTTACCCTTTCCTGTTTTCAAACATATTCGCCCTATGTCTTCATTGAAAATGTTAAATATTATAATTCTCAAAGCCTATTGCATTGTATAATGTTTTTCCACTGGTCCATTCATTACATATCCTCGAGTGACTCACGTGTCCAATCGCACATCACATGAAGTGGTGATTGTATTTTTTTCTTAGAATTTCTTTGCGGTTGCATTTAAATTTATTCATAATGACCCTTCAATGCTGCTGCTGTATTCTGAACACAGCAGTGCTCTTTTGTGGGAGAAATAAGTGAGTCTTTATGGCGCGAGAAATAGGTGGCTTCAAACTCATATAATCTTCATTTAATAGGCAGGCAAACTACACTTAAAATGGTCACTTGATTAAACACTACGACTCATACCTTAGGCTGATTCCTCTGATAAAAATGAGTAAGAGACTCTAGAGGTTGCATTTTTAACCGACTTTAAAAAAAGGAAGAGGTTCTCCATTCGACTGCATTTTTTTTGTATATGTTACGCGATAACTCTTGACGCATTTGTGAACAGATTTTGATGATTCTTTTTTTGCTGGAAAGAGGGTACCTCAGTAGTGGTCGTATTTAAATTTGAAGAAAATATTCCATCTGTAAGGGTGACAAACTAGGAGATGAATCTGGTTTCGCGCACTTTCCGGGAATCGATTTCAATAAACCTTGGCAAATAGGTATAATTCCAGAAACTTTGGAGGTTGTTTTTTTTTTTTATAAAAAAGTTGCACAATTATATAAATAAACATTTCTATATATTTATCACTTACAATAATTTATTTTAAATATGATAGTTCATGAGCTAAATTGCATCACTACCATGGAATTTTGTCATCCAAGTAGGTACCAGGTAGGTTTTGTAATCAGAAGATGCATAATTAATTTTATAAACAATTATTTTGGTTTTGTATGAGTTTCGAGAAAACAAATATGCAACCGAGTGTACGCCTCATGTTTGTAATACATTGTGACTTTTACTTCTGCTCTCCTTATCTTTTGTCAATACGCCATGAATATCGAACGAACGCACTTTTGTACAATGCATTCAGTTTCGTGGTACGGATGCTTGTACATTTTTTTTGGCCAAATTTAACATTTAGTGATGTATACGTTAGGCAACACTGTTCTCGATTCTGATGGATTTTGAAAACAAAGGGACGAAAATTATTAATTCCTTAGCAATATTATAAAAATATTCTATAACTCTTTTGTTATGTCGTTTAGTAACGTTTCTTTTTTTTCAGTTTTGTAGTATCTATTATCAGCAGTATCTGTAATTTCGATAATTTTTGCAGCACGTTGCCTCAAATGTCCGAATATAGTGAGCAAATAATTACATATATAGCCGGATATGTAGTACGAGTAATACAAAAAAATATATAAAGCAAAGAATTAACAGTGCGCTGTCTTTACAAAATCCTGAAGTTGGTCGTACGTATGAGGTCGTTGCTTTCGAGGACGAAGGTGATCTAGTTTATCCCATCTAAGATGCTATCCAAATATGCAGAGTAGCAGAGTTAGAAATCCGAGAAATAATAAACAAATCACAAAAATTTCACACGACGCTGTCATTAAGTAAACCTCTTCTGATTAATAAGGTTTTACCATATTTTGTCAGCAGTAACATTTTCATTTTTTTTTTTTTTTTAATAACGCACACACTCAACATAGCCCCGCACTAGGGAAACCCTGTGTCGCGGGTGCCATGGACACACACATAGACAGCCACAAATTACACCCAAACTCACGAGAGAAATAAATGTAGGCCATACAAATATTTCTCCCGGCCCGGGAATCGAACCCAGGGACCTCTGCGTGGCAGTCCGGTATGGTAACCGTTGGGCCACGGAGGCAGTTAAAAGTTGTCTTGCCATTCATCAATTTGATCAATTACCAACAGAAAACCATCTAGTAAAATTAATTAAGGCAATCGCAAGTCCATGTATTGACGTGCGTTTTCGTAATTTAAGTTAATCGATAAGATTTTCTATTACAAAAGGATATTATATAATAAGCCCGTTTTACTGGAAGGACAATAATTTTAAAGTTTGAAGTCGATTAAAAATTAAAGTCTTAATTATTTCCACAGACATATGTATATCTAGATATATGTTAAGTATATATGTATATATATACATATATACTTAATATTTGACATTTGGGCCTTAAGTGTAAAGAAAAATACCTCAATATTAGCTGTGTTTCCGAGAGAATAGTAAGACAAGGAAGGCTGATTCAGATGAGAATTTTAATTGCACGGAAGAAAGCCAGGGATGTATTTATGATCAGAGTTTTTTTTATAGCATATATACGGCAAATAGTCTAGCCTGTAACGGCAGTAGTAGCTTAGAGAACGAACGTGTTTACAACCTTGGAAATGTGTGAACTGCCCAAACCGCACTGCACCAGCATGGCGGATCATGGCCTGACCTCTCCTTAAAAGGCCTGTACCCGACCCACGACATAGGTTGACAATGAATAGTCACAATTTTTGTTCGACACTATATTTATCCGGTACCTTATAGGCAGTCAGGTTGAATGCTATAGAAGTGATTATTAAACAGTGTACCAAGTTCCATTTCGTTTAGATACCATTGTTCTTTTAACATCAAGGAGTCATTTTCATGTCGACATGAACAGATTTTTGCCGCCTCTACTTTTAGATTACAAAATAATATGGTTATTATTGTTTTGATTTGTAACACTGAACCTCTACTATTCTTTGTACCTAAATAGGGCACTGGATAACGGTGATCGTTGACGCTCGCGCTATTGCGGAATTTTATAGTATCTATTCACTTGTATTGACAACAGCCATATCAGCGATACATTTTAAGTATCCGTAAGCCCTATTATCTGTCCAAAATGTTGTTATTTTCACATATGTACTCCACCGAGTCACTTTATTGAAATAACATTAGTTGCTAAAACACTGTTCATCTCCACACCTCTTTTGTAGATAATGGGTGAGAACAAACAAACCTAACAAACGAAGCAGGTTTCTTATAGTTTGTGCCTTATACATATATTGTTCTTGAATGTTTTGGAATTTTAATTGCATTTTAATTATTATTGTTTTTTGTTCTGATGAATATTGTTAAATTATTCCTAGTGTGGTTTGGTATATTTATAGCGTTCTTAACCATTACGGGCTATAGCAGAATTTCAGCGACGGCAGAATATCAGAGCTTCTTATGAAAGAGTGCGTCCAGGGAAGTACTGCCACTTGTTCTCTGAACGTTATAACTTGGGCGTTTTCAAGGCGACAGTGAATAGGCATTATTTAGGTGCATATACTCCATCGTCGACCTCATCGTCACTTTCCATCAGGTGAGATGGAGGTCAAATGCGCACTATTAATTTATAAAAAAAAATTCAAATAACACATCTCTCATCTCCGCTTAAGTGGATGAGCCTAAGTAACGTTATACTTTAAGTACGAGAACGCAATACGAGCTCTAAAATCCTTTCCTGCTAATTGAAATGTCTACTTATAGAGGTTGACAAATAGCCTACAAAGTAACCTAGTAGATTGCAAGATGTCGGTAACTTGCCTATCAGCTGCGGTTGCGCAGACGCTGATTATCTAATGGGATATTTTTGCTTGCGAAATCTTTTCGCCAGGTATCGCACGACTCTCACGATCACGTTACTTTTTTGTTTTATAGCTTAGGAAATAGTACAAACCTAACTGCTTATTTTTAACTTTGCAATAAAAGAAAGTAACGATGCTATGTTAAAAACGCTAAATAATAACTAGAATTTGGCGACAAAATAGTACATTGCGTATTAAAGGTCGAAAAAAAATACTAACGAGCTTTGTCATTTTTACCGCCCGTTACAATGTTTTTCATCACATTTGAGAGGAAATACACTGAAAATTTAATTCTAGTATGAATAAATTTTGCTTCACAATCATTGACTTACAAATAAATGGACGATAGGTCTAATACAAAAACCACGAAAAAAATGTCCCAAGTCAACCTATTCGAAATTTAAATTGTAATGTCATCGCAGTATCACGCTGTCAGTCGAACAAATGAAGACTAAAGCGGAGTTTGGCGCTCTGTACACGATTTTAGCGCCTTACAAGTGCGGACACTTTTTAGCGCGGACCCGACGTCCATTGAAAGTCAATGTTCACAATACAATATTTACGGATTTTGCAAATGGCGGGTGTATTGTTTTTTTTAAACAGATTGCCAGTTGTTCTTCCATAGATGTCATAAAACGCTCAGACGCATGCAGTTAAAATGTATTAAATATAAAATAAATTGTTTCCAAATGCTAAAAATGCTGCAGAACTTGAATTCATAAAATAAAATTTAAATTTAAAATTTGAAAGTTAAATTGCAAATGTTTACTTTTTTTATAAGTATTTTAAGTTTATGCGAATTAAACGTTTCGATTTTTCGAGCATAAAATTTTTTACTTAATCTTGACGACTTTGCCTGCATGTCTTGACACCGTTTACGAGTATATGTAGCAGTATATGTAGTCGCTATTGTCCTTTCCACAAAATAAATTATCCCATATCACTTTTTCCATAGCCTCAAATTTATTATATTTTAAAGAAACTCTCAAGATTACCTTACAAAAAGCTATAATTTTAAATAAAATTAAAATTATCAGAAAGTTCATGTAGATGGAAGAAACAGTCTCTCATTACAACATCAACAGATCGTACTGAATTTACTTGATGTGGGTTCGTGAATGTAGTTAGAACCAGCCAACAGGAAAAGAAAAACATTATAATAATCTACCCGACATCCACATCGTCTCATACTAAGAAATTCCCTGTGCATGAGTACCAGTAAAAAGCTGTGGTAGCCTTAATGGTTTGACCTATCGCCTCTCAATCAGAGGCCGTGGGTTGGAATCCGGGCTCGGACCTCTGAGGTACTCGAAATTCACGTGTGAAATTTAATTTGAATATCTAAACACAAATTCAAAGCACTTTACCGGCAACAACTACTCTCATTACAAAAATCTGTCTAATTTGTTGAAATTTTAATATTAATATTAGTTTTCTTATCCCCATGTACTCTTCTTCGTAGCCTTTCTAAATATATATTTTTTTACTTTGATTTATTACACCAAAACATATTCTCAATCATTATTTTCACTTACAATTACACTTATATGTATATTCAAATCCGCACAGGCATTTACGTATTGAATAGGTTACTTTAGATGCACTATTCACACATTGTTACATTTATTATTTTAATTAACAATTTCCCTCCTAGTCGTTTATTAGATCTTTCATTACAAATAACTTCTAGATTTAGTACCTCTAATTGGTTCTGACTGAAAACCAGCGCCTTAGGGAACTTAGGTATAATCAGCGCCATTTCACTACTATGACAAAAATGTTTTATTTTTCCTGTTGGATTCAATCTGTATTTGTATCATACTAGAGAATAAAGTGTTTATCTATCTATCTATCATGAGCTTTTTGGTGAAGCAAAATACCGTGGTGAAATGTACAGCTGAAGTTGCAGTGGGTGCCATCGCACATTGGACTAACGGGGAATGATGAGGCTGACATCCTAGCTACGCGTGGAATAACAGACGGGCAAGTGGTGCCAGTCACCGTGGTGAACCATGTTACTCAGAATTTCTCCCCAAATATAGATTGAAGTGTTCTCAAATGTGCAATGAATATCTTGATATCGGATCAATGGAAAAAGGTATCTGGTATCGCACAATTTAGTGTCATCCTCCTCGTTTGCCTTGGTTTGCAGAGTGCGACTATGGTAGGAAAATAGTTGTCATCGCGCTAGTAATGAGAATCGGACACGTTCCATTAAACAGTTTTGCTTTCTTAATGAAAAAAAAAACTCCTAATTGCGAGTTATGTGGAGTGGTGGAAAATGCATATCACTTGTTACTGGAATGTGTCCGGTACGAGCAACAGAGGGCGGCGTTGATGAGAGACCTGCAGATCAACCGAATATCCGTAGGTGCTAGAAATTGTATGCCAAGCAATCCCCACACGAAACAGGCAAAAAGACTGTTACTGTTAAATATTATGTTTTACTGCTATATTTGTCTTCCGCAAACACCAGATCTTATAAAAAAAGTTTATTTGTCACGGCGACAGACGCGGTGGCAGTGCCCCTTTGATCTTTGTGCTTTAAAGCTCTGAGTGGCACTGCACTACTATTATGGACAGGCGTGTCGCTTACCACCATACGCATGATTTGTTCCGTCCACAGACCATTTCTTCCATGGTCCCGTCAATTAAATTGAAAAAATGTATCATGAAAAAAAGAAAAACCATCAGTAAACGAAATTTTCTACACAAATTATTCGCTTTAAATTAATCTGACAGAGTGAAAGCTTAGTGAGCGTTAATACAAGTCTCGTTACATAGTTATATACTCCAGTGTCTTACAATGACTACAAGAAAGTAATTAACATTTTTTTATTTTCTTTTTTTTTTTCAAAGTATATTAAAATGTATTAAATATAAATACGTGCTTTAGGTCCAAGCAATTAGGCCCTTGATTTTGTTTAAATAACATATATTTCTAGATACTTTCAAAATTTGAATGCAATATTTTTGAGTTCTTAGGAGTTTTCGCAATTGTTACTTATACGAAATGAAAGTTTAGACGTGACCATGGAACCTGTAATGGGTCCGAAACTTTGATTTGTTTGAAAAAACAGATATACGCGATTTATATGAGAAAAAATAATTTTTCTACTCTTGTAGGTACTTTAATCTGTTAATATTATAAAGGCGCTCTTTTTAGTTCTTCTAGTTTTAGTTGTTTGACTTTCGTCTAAATACATTAAGAAACTGTATGGTATACATATATAAAATAATTTAAAAAAAGTTGCGTTTGTTGTCATGGATTGTTAACAAAATATACATCAACTAATGGTTCTGTTTCATTATTTTATTTACTCGTGGAAGAAGTATTGTATGCAATCATTACATAATTAGGTCTTAAAATATCGTATCTATTAGTTAGGCCACTTGGCAATGTCTCGTGGCCTAAACACGGTACTCGACTTTAAGAACTCTCATTATGCAACGATTGCATAAAATATTATTAATTTCCCATTTTCATTATAATATACACTGGGGTTTACGTGACCGTGGGAATAATAGAGTCTGAATCACTTACATATTCTGTACATTTTGAATGATGTACATGGAGATTAAATAGACTATGTTAAAGGAAAGCGAACAAGAAATCCTATTACGTTCTTGCTTCTAGGTAAGCACTGTATTTTACTCCTAGAACGTGGAAAAGTCTAGAGTAATGAACTTTGTTAGCTAACCTGTAATGAGTAGAGTTGAACCCTTTGTAGATTTTGTATTCGTATTTTATGTACGGCTTGAGAACTTTAGGGAAGCCGACGACGTGCTAGATACAGAAATATTGAGATTAAGACGTTTGTTATAATTATTAATACAAAGATCGAACGGAAAATTCAATCGATATGACAGGACACGAACCTGCGTCTCTATGCCAATCTAGGGCAACCGCTTTACCAACTGTACTACAGATGTCATGTCAGCAGATATTACAAATTAGAAAGTTTTTCATTTAAATTAATAACAAAATTTGAAGAATATAAAACGCCATATAAATATTTGTCACAAATAAA
This sequence comes from Hyposmocoma kahamanoa, assembly GCF_003589595.1. Taxonomy (NCBI): domain Eukaryota; kingdom Metazoa; phylum Arthropoda; class Insecta; order Lepidoptera; family Cosmopterigidae; genus Hyposmocoma; species Hyposmocoma kahamanoa. The sequence continues at coordinate 7,477,785 of NW_020653854.1, read as the reverse complement.
ATATTGTTTTTTTTAATATTTATTATTTTAAATTTCAAAGTAGGCTTTTCTATAACATCAAGTGCCGGGATCAACAAGTGCGCCTGATGGTAACCTACACGCCTGTCCATAACAGTAGGTAATAGGGCAGTACTTCCCTGGACGAACTCTGTCACAAGCAGCTCTACTGCTACTGAATAGGCTACCTGAATGAGGCTGGCTGGACAAAAACTAGTTTTGGTTTGACCGTACTAGCATTCGCTGTCTATGTGTTATTTATCATGCTCATGCATCATCAATCAATAATCGGAACTATATATTATTTATAAAAATAAACAGTGTAATGTATACAAGTAGATATTAAATATTGTAAAAATTATTTGTTCTGGGACTGTATGTACACGTACGACTTTTAGAGCCTTAATTAAGTAATCCATCACAAATCGATATATGCGTGCGTTTGCGTGATGTTCACGCTACACTATTAAAGCAATTATTGTTAATTACAAACTAAAGTCAACCTTTATCATAACACCCGTGAGTTCGATTTCAAATCGATGGAATAATATGAATTACCTAAATTACGATTGTATAAACAAATACGGAGCAAACAAAATACAACATAAGCGACATAAAAGCTTCGGTTTTTAAGTCGGCCTGTGTGCTTTGGCCGAATGGTTGCCACCGTTCATATCGACTCTAGCGATGAGTAAAAGCTCAATGTTTTACGATACTTGTGCAGAAATGGATAGCCATAAATTATATATGAAGTTTAACGCGTTGAGAAAATACATTTACTGTTGATCGTTAACACTTTTAATAAGTACTGTTATGAGTGTGTTTGTTCTTGTAAGAGTTGGTGTACACGTATCAAAGGCTCAGGAAGAATGAGTGTATGTGTATGCTAAAATCTTTCTCGAGAGTTGGGAAATGATCCTATATTCCACTTAGTTCAACTACAAGCTCAATCAGTTAAACTAATCGGACACAAATATTCCAATTAGTTCAACTACATAGTTACAACATATGTTGAACTTATTGGACGAAATTCATCCTGTTAGTTCAACTTTCCAATTATTTAAATAGTTCAACGTATAACTGATAATATTCGTTATCGTCTTTATGTGTAGTAGGAGAATCAGGACATTATGTCTTTGTGCTTCTATCAGTAGGAGTAAGTAGGAGCACGAGGAAGAGCGAACATGTAAGTTGAACTAATTAAGATTACCCAGTTATAAGTATTTCACCCAAGTTCCGCAAATTTAGATCCTCTGCCTTTTTCTAGCCTCTCGCAGTGACCTATGGTTCTCAGTTGCTCATTCGAAAAGTAAACTGAAATTCAAATATCCAAAGACGGAAAAAGGGTTCAAAACGTATATAATAAATAAAAAATAAATAAAACTTTATTCTTCAACAGAAAACATACAACAATATTTAAAATAAAACAATTAAATCTATGTCGAAGAAAAGGTAAAAGCCTCAGGAATTTGCTGGTTTTCAGGCTTCACCTGGCAAGTTTTCGCCCCTGGCGACCATAGCATATAGAAACGGGTACCTTTTCGGTTATATGTTATATAAATAGGAGGGTACGTCACTCACCATCTACGTTTTCTATAGAAATAACAAACTTTAACACGCCATTATTTCCATCGCGCCGACGCTAGATGGCATTAGTTGTACTCTGAAACGCGCTATCGTTTTGTTAATTCCAATAGTATAAGTCATTTCATGTTTTGAATTGTTAACGCTTCACATAGATTTACGGCTCCTCACAATAGCCCAATTCATGAAACAGGCATCATGGAAATACTTCGACTCTGCTCCTCACCACCTCAACCCCCTCGTGGTGGCTGCATCCTCTTACGACCCCCTCAGGGAACAACCCCACCGCGTAAACAGGACCCGTCGGCCAAGGGAAGTCCTCAACGACCCTGACGACACTCGCCATTTTGAAGGCCAACCAGATCGCTAGTCAGTCCCGTGTCTCACGTACCAACCGTCCTAGCCGGCGAGGTCGTAGAGCCCCTCATTTCAGCACGTACACTGGTAGAGTCTCTCTTAAAGCACGCCATCTGGCGGAAGTCTCCAGTAGCGCCCTGAGCCGAGGTCCGTGCCCACTTGGGCTCCCTTAGCCCCTCTACTTAGCTTTAAGTTTATATTAAGGGTTATGAGCCTTCAGCTCGCTCTTTTCTCTGGTGGCGCAGTCAAGGCCATCAGCGGCCAACTGCAAAATATCCGTCAAAAAAAAGAATTGTTAACGCTTTCTATAGCCATAGCACTTGCACTGAACGGTACTTAAGTTGTTGAGACGACTCGGTCCTATTCCTGCTACGTAAGATTTGGCACTGAATTGTGTGCTTTCACGCTAGTGAGACATACTGTTGGGTCTATAACCCTGTAAATTTACCCTTTTTGATAATATACGCCTTTCTACACTGAAATCTGCGTCACCACGCTACAAAACCTAAAAGAAATACGTACCGACCACCGAACATACTGCACTTAGCAGCAAAGAGCATTTCACTGTGTACATAGAATACAACAAGCAGCTAATGGAATTTAGAAGAATATAGAATTAGTACATTTTTAATTGCAATTATAATTACAATTCTATTGTTTTAATTGACTTAACAGAGCCTACGTCACCTTAAACCAACAGTATGATGTCTTCTGTTGATTAATAGCCATTCCATGCACTTACGTAATATTTCATTATATAACAAATATTTCAGACTAATTTTTCAATTGTCTCTTGACGTCGGTCCATTGGGTACTAACAAAGTTCTTTGCGTAAAAATATGTCACTTACGTTAAAAATAGTTTTTTTTTTCATAAAAAACAGTGTCATATTATAAAGAGAAAGTTAAATAAACTAGCTGTTCTTGACGGTCGAGTAAGATTATGCTTCTATGATATTCAAAATTAGCTATATACGAGGTTAAAATTTATAATCCATGAAAGTGATATGTTTACTTCAGGTTGTTTCTATTTATATTTTAAAATTAATATTGTAAAGGATAAAGTGAACGAATAGTTATATATTTACAAAGAGTAACCCCCACAACTTTGACTCATTCTTTTTTTTATCATATCAAGTGACGGGACGAACAAGGACGAAGAACGCCTATCCATAACAGTTGCAATGCCACTCAGAGGTTTAAATCGCAAAAATGTTATGGGCACTGCCACTGTGCCCGTCACCCTGAGATATAAGTTCACAAGTCCCATGTGCCTGTAATTTTACCAGCACCCTTACCCTTCGAAACCGGAACGCATGTTCACATTACTGCTTAGCGATAGAAATAGGTAAGATGGCAGTACTTCCCTGAACGAACTCTTTTTTTTTACAAGGAGCTCTACTGCTACTAAAGTATGTATGTTACTCGATAGCTCCGGCATTTTTTAACCGATTTTGGCAAGATATCTGAAATCTATTTAAGCATGTTTATATGCCCGCATCCTTTTTCAATCATTTCAGTCGTAATTCTTCTTACTTATCAATATATAAATATTGATTTGTTTTACGCCCTCTGAAAGTTATCAGAGTATCTATAAATACAACCACATCATGTATTATTTGCTCCAAGGCTTCGATTGCAATTAAGTCTTCTACAGTAATTGGTCTAATGCGGAAAATGTTAACTCATCTTTACTAATTGACATATCTTATGTTTGTTAACAAGCTGTTTGTGCATTAAATTAACCTATATAACTTGAGTATTGAGATAATTAAAGATGATTTTTTTTAAATAGACAAATGTGATTTTTTTTACCTTTTTAATAGCTATCATACGGAAGTAAATGTCATTCATATAATCAATGAGAAAGTGTGAATAGATGGACGTTTGTTACTCATTATTATGAAACGATCAAACGGATATTAGGGTATTCCAATCTGAACGAATTTTTCGAAGATACGTAGTAAATAATATGCCTTAAATATATAATATATAGAAATAAAATAAACAGGAGTAAAGTGTTATAGTTAATAGCTAGCATGGTTAAGTTTTTTGAGACTGTTTAATTGTTTTACAAATTGTTTTTATTTATAAAATAGATGCCCTCTGCCCTTCATTGCTATGCTGTACATGGTATCATATAATATGGACCTACGTGTTATTTAAGACCACTGTAAATTGTATATGGACCAATAAGTGTATTTATTAATTTAATCAAGAAATATACAGGAACGGTACAATAAAAGCTTAAATACTAGAAAGAAAGTAAAACTAGGATTTTATATTTTATATATTATGAATAAGGTTTGGTCCCCGCGGCAAGTGCTCAAGATGCTGGCAGTGTTCCCCTCTTGAATGGCTATGCTAATGCGTTGGGCAAGGTAGCTGTCAAGGTAGCTGCTGTAACACCCGTATAGGTACTCAAACTACGAACAAAGAGCCTACTTAAAATGGGAACAATATATGTAGCTATAATATTTAGTAGTGCCTACACCGCAAATCACACCTGTACCACTACCACGAGTTTACTGTACTGACAATCTCTAGAGGTCGTATGAAATATATGTTCAGCATCTACTAACTACTGAGAAACTGTTCAATATGCCACACAAAAATGACAATACTTTAGCGGTCGTTAACGTCTATGGACACCGTAGACCCGTGGTACAGGTGATGACTAATATCGAACCGTGTACACCAATGTCGACTCTACCTGCCCCGGCGCCAATCGCTCGACCCTTCCGCTCGTTGACACAAATATGCCTGGCATAGATAAGATTCTAGGAATTCTCACTATGAAGCATTTGAAGCAAGTACCAGGACCTGTGTTGTTTTGAAAAACATGTAGCTTCTTTTGTTCGTTGTTCACGCAGTTTCGTATAATAAAAATATGATTTTTAAGGTTTTAAAGATTCATATTAAATAGTATATGGGTATATAATGGAGCTTAAATAAAGTTCTTGTCTGATAAATTTATTAAAGAGGCAAATATGCAATCTCCGCTGTTAGCAGTTTTGTGCGAAGTAAATAATATTTGTTCTAATAAACATCGCAATAGTGTTAAAGATGTATTTATTGGATTCACATTTGCGATTTGAGGATTGTGTTCATATTTGTATCGGATACCGTTTTTTATTTTGTACATGAAGCAATAAATAAGTGATGAATTTATTGCAAATCATAACACGTAATTGACGAGGTCGTGTTCAATGTTAATAACGAAATATAATATACTCAAACTAAAATTAGTCTTGAATAGAAAATTACTCAAACATTTTTAATTGCATAATTGTAGACATAGCTTTTTATTAATGCAGTCAGTAATGCATAAGGCGTGCTCCTGCTTTAGTGTTGACTGTAAATTCAGATTTACATTTACATCATCCCTTTGAATGTAGCCAGAGTTGGAATACACTGCCTGTGTCTGTATTTTGCTGTGCACCGGTTGTATGAACCTGATATCTTTAAGAATAAGAGACGTAGGTATCTCCTATGCGAGCTCTATCCATGACCTATTTAATTCTAACTTATTTCGGGATTATAGATTCTACATAAAAATACTTAAGCAGCTAATGTATGGAAACACATCTTTAAATTGAACTCTAAAACTGTTAAAATACGGTTTGAAGTCCAAAGTGTTTATTACTGTGGCTAACCTGCAAATTAGTATAGTTCGACTGATCAGCCACCTATCAGGTTCAAACCTAACGGTTAGGCTAAGACAATGTGTAATAAAGAACTCAACACTTCGACCCATCTTTACAGACAAAGGGTTATAAAATCTGCCTATGATCTAACAAGATGAATAAACCAATACTCAAGACCTGTTTAGGTAGGTTTGTAGTCGTATATTTCGAGTGTACAAACACAATATTAAAGACATAATTAAGAATACGTATATATTGTTTATATTAAAAGTTTCCGTGATTGTATCGATGTAAACAAAATTATAAGCTAATGTAATAGCAAATATAGTCTGTACTATCGTTTAAAAATTTGTATAAAAAAATTGTATTTTTGTGTATTTGTAGCGATAAAAATTTAAATACAATTACTTAAAGTAAAAAGAGTTTTCAAGTTACTTACTCACCCTTTAGTTTTAGGTTCCGAAGAGACATAGAATCCAGACTAAATCAGCCAAACTTGCACACGTACTAAACAAACAAATAGCAACTCAATATATAGAAGACTTCCAATCTGGTTTTGTGATACCGCTATGCATTTAAGACGCATACATGTCTACTTTTTTCTTTAACACACTTATATATGTATTCGTACAAAATATGTATGTACGTAGCACTATTTATTTATGAGAAACTGTATTATTTTATTTATTTATATGCCTTTGTTCGTTGATAAAGAGTTTCGTTCGATCGTTTTCGTGTGATACAACCGGTGTGGCGAGCGCGATACCTGCCTACGACCCGTCGAATAATGGACTGTGCGGCCTGTATGTTGTTCTGTGTTGACGTGATATTTCTTTGCCGGTGTGCGTGTGGAGGCTTTTGCTGCGCGTGCGAGTGTGCTGTGTTGCCTAGTTACGGAAATACCCAATGTCTATGGTATGGTATTATGATTTCTGCAGTAATGAGATGTTTTAATTTAAAATGTGATATACTTTGTGATGAATGAATGTATGAAATGAATGAAACTGTATCAAAATAAGCTACTGTACAAAAGGTAGCCTTATTGTTTTAATAACAATCTTTTCAGGATATAGGATATGTGCAATTAAATAATATTTTAAAAATAACATACATATAACTAATAACATATGTACTTGTGTGAAAGTGCGGAAAGGGAAAGGGAAGATACAGCCCTCGACCCGATCCGCCGTCGGAGAATTGGTCGCAGAAAGAGAGCTATGGCTCTCTAGCTGCCGGCGTAGGTGGTAATGGGTGGCGAAAGCCCCCGTGGTATGCGTCCATGAGCGGCATACTAAGAAGAGTCTGTCACTCGTTACTGGTGGACTCGAAATGGCGGCGTACGTGTTCCACTTCTGCCTCTTAAGATTGCTGATGGGGAGACGAGAACTCTCCCCGAAAAGCGAGATGAGGAAAGCCGCGGAGTCGTAGAAGAATGCGTAAGCGTCACCGTGTGTCCGGCACATGGTGCGGAGATGGAGCACTGTCAGGTTTTAGTCGGTAGTAGTCCGATATAACCCTTCGCCTCCCGAGCGGAGGGTATCCATGACGATTACCTGATGTAAAAAGAAAAGGTTCAAGCAGGGGTATCAGAGGTCATGTTTAGAAAAAAGAAAAAAAAAGCGAAGCCGAACGACCAATAGATGGTATTTCTCGCTCATTTTTTGTCTCTGCTCTAAAAAGAGCAAAACAGAAAACCAAAAACTTCGATTTTGTGCGGAACTTTAAAGAACTGATTTCTTTATTAGCAACACGAGTGTTTTCTAAAAGTGACAAGCAGATGACTCCACTCCACCTGATGTTCAATCTTTCCACCCTCTAAGTGTTAAATAGAATGGACGTGCAGGAACCTATATACTAAAAATAATTTAGGATGATCCCTGTGTTCTTAAAAATCTACATAATATAACCTGGTAACGACTATGTAACGACATGCACTAATTTACTTTTTTATAAACAATTTTTATAAGCCTCGCTTTTAAATGAATAGCGTTTGTTTATGTAAAAATAACGCAAATTAATATTTATATGTAAGAAATGAGCGGCAAAGCCTTTTTTCATAATTCAATAATTTTTTACGACAATATATTGGTCTTAGATATCATCAGCAACTCATTATACGTAATAATACAAAAAAATATATCAACAATAAACCTTCTATTATGAAGTAGCATATCAAATAAGTATACTAATTTGTATTATGAAATACATACACACGCACTATAAGTTTCCGGAACTGGCTGCTTACATAAACAATATTTAAAAAGTGATTACATTTGAAAATGGAACTCTTTGGCTGTAGAATATAGTTTGTTTCATCTGACTGTCACTTGTTTTTACATTGTGGCGTTATTTTAAAAATTGGTTGTCTACTCACCGTGGATTTAACTCGTAGTATGATTTTCGTAGTATGATTTTCTAAGACTTTAAGTTTAATGTAATAGCTCAGCGGAGCTTCGCTCGGCCTCAAACTGCTTTTGGCAATAAAGCATCATGCAAGACGACTATTTATAGCTGGTTTGCAGAATTCAAACGCGGTCGTGTGAATCTCAGAGACGAATTTCGTGATGGTCGCCCATCCACTGCTGTGAACAACAAAAACATCGATGTTGTGCGCCGTATGATCAAAACAGATTGGCATGTGACATACCATGAGATTCGGGCATCTTTAGGCATAGGCATGAGTCAAATACAATCAAATACAACACAAACATTTGGGTGTGAAAAAGCTGTGCTCTCGGTAGATCCCACACAATTTGACTGAGGCTCAAAAAACGGATCGCGTCAGTTGACGCAATGCTATGCTTCAACGAGGGGGCGTCAAATTTGGTGTGGAACATATAACAGGTGACGAAATATGGATTTATAGTTACAATCCCAAAACAAAGCAGCAATGGAGCGTATGGGTCTTTCGAGATGAGCCGAAACCAACCAAAGTGGCGCGCGTGGAAGGTGCCTCTAAGCGGATGATTGCTTCTTTTTTTAATAAAACTGGACACATGGCTACTGTTGGTTTGTAGAGTCGTTGTACCGTGAATAGTGATTGGTACACGACCATTCGTTTGCCGGAAGTTATTGACAAACTCCGTAAAAATAACCGTAAACGCCGTATCATCTTGCACCACGATAATGCCAGTTCTCACACGGCCAGGTAGACAAATGAGTTTTTGAAGGTAAACAACGTTGATCTTATGAACCATCCCGCGTACAGTCCCGACACCTTGTAACTTTTATTTATTTCCAAAAATTAAGAACCAGTTACGTGGTCAACGATTTTCATCACCTGAAAAGCCTGTCGAAGAATATGAAAAATATGTTTCAGAGATTGTCACGGAAGAGTGGCATGTTTTCAAAATTGGTTCATTCGTATGAAAAGTGCATTACCGCTAACGGAGAATATTTTGAGAAACAATGAATTCATTTCTGATCATTTATAGTATTTTCTTCTTATTCATTCCGGAAACTTATAGTGCGCCTCACGGAATATTAGTAGTTTTGGTCATCCATAAGCGGCCACATGTTCTGTAAAAATTAAAAAGTTACAAACGATATGGCTGGCTGAAACACCCTATTAGAAAGAGGCGCGTTACTACTTTGTAGTTTTGTTTTTTAACTTAATGCGCGGTCCAGTTTAATATACAAGTCCGTGATTATAACCTATTTGACAGTAATTTGTTTCGGACAGCTGAGCTACTGTCACTATGGGAAATAGTAGAACAGCAGCGTATCAAAAATCGTGTTTACTAATATCTTAATTAAGATACACATTTAATTTTATTTGACAGTTTAGATGTCATACTTTATTATACTGAAGGTTTTTTTAAGTTAGATAGGTATATTAATTTAATAAAAGTACATCCAAAATGTCCTTTCCCATACTTATCTCGTTGTGCTGTATAATTTTGGAACTTTCGGCGTCGCTATTCGTAGGTATTGATTTTGTTAGATAAGCATGTGTTTTTTTTATATATTTCTATAAAGCACATCTAACGTAAATGTCAAAAATAGTTGATTTTTCTTAAATTTGTTGTGTATTGCAAAGAAAATAAATCATAATTAAATATGGGGACATAAACCTATCTCTATTAAATTCATCAAAGGTGTTGACTGTTAGCGAAGCTTGCCGAAGCTTCGAATTTGGTGTTATTTTATAGCGTAGGTATTCATTATCAAAATTTTATAAAAATCAGCTGCGGTTATTTGCGGTTTCTAAAGATATGAAAGTAATCACAACAAATGTCCTACCGTAGAAAATACCCATAACAATGCAACGCGATAAGATAATATACGGTTGCATTTATCTCATTTATCAATATTATTCACACTACGCCATTACTATATAATGCTCGGACACATTAATTTCATAAATTTATTAATACGAGCAGTCGTTTGTTACTGAATTACTTTTCCAACTCCTTTGAAATTGAATTCTTTCAAATGTTTCAGAAGAGAACGAATACTTTGCTACATTGAAGGTGGAAGAAATATATCGGCTCTAGAAACATTTTTTTCAGATTATCATGAAGTTTCGGAGGATAATTTACGTTTCATAATTAGTGATTTAAAAAAAATCAGTTTAACAGTCGATGGAGCCAAGCATCACGGAAGAAGCCTTTTGAGGGTTAACAGTGATTGGTTGGATCAAGAGTTTTCTGTTACTTTGTCAACGACTATCGATTTCACTCCATCTACTTCAACTAGAAAAAGAGGAATTGGTATTCCTCGTTTTCCATATATTGGTGTATATCTTATGAAAATTCTTCAGAATCTAGCAAGATGCGCAAAAATACTACACTACGTATTGAATATGGTATCGAACACTTCTTTGGTGAATATATTCAAGGACTACGATCAAACGAAGAAAGTAATGAAGCAAAGTTCGTGGAGGTATTTAGGTTTGTAGATGCAGATAAAAAAATATTAGTGTTAAAATTGATGTACAATTGCAATAACATCCAAATGCTGAGCAATCAAGAAACATTAAGTGTATTTATTGAATTCAGTAATATATATATTTGAATAATATTATGGGTGAACGGAACTGTTTCTTACTACCACCTTATTACAAAGTACAAAAAGTAAATAGAACTGTTACCCACCTGCATTTGCTATTGAAATTACAAACATATGAGCAAAAATGTTATCGCTACAGGATTTATTAGATTTTGCATATTTCGTACAACCTTACGAAAAACGGTCGCTAAAAGCTATGAGTGACGAAAATAAACGAATGAAACGAGAGAAGAAAATTATGGTATAAAGACGCTTTCGAGACGAACTTGGATTAATAATTGATAAACCACGACAAGTAGGTGGTAATACCAATGACGGTAACACAGCGAGAAGGTTTTTTATAATGCAGTCTGCTCTGCTGAAATTACAGGAGTATATGAAATATTGAAAAAAAGACTCCTTCAAGCCTTATTGCCTGGCATAATGATAGATTCTCAAAAATATGGGGAATATGAATTGGAAACCGCAAGAAATAAATATGATTGGTATTATATCTTCGGCACACAAAATATTGTTATTCACAGAGAAGGTATAATTAACCATTTGGCAGTGTTACCCATTGGGCAACTTTCAGAAGACGCTTAAGAATCTCGCAGTAAAGACTCTCTCGCAAAAATTTAGATTACGAAAGAGAAAGTGCTCAAGATCTGCTGCAAAGGAGCTTGATGTGGAGACGCTACGTCTGTAGAAAGTGAACCAATTCGCCACTGATTCTGAAAAAGATACTATATATAAATAATATATAACAATATATAATAAATATAAAAACAAATAGGTCATAATAGAAGAGAGAAACTAGAGTCTAAAACAGAGATCCGAAATAATAACAAATATGATTTCATGTTTTTTTGTCTCGTATTTTCTTTTTATTTTATATTATTTTAAGTAAAATTTTATATCATATTTAATTTATTTTATGAATACAGAATTATCGTAATACGGCGTTCCAATTAAAAAAAAAAAGTAAATATTGAGTAGTCTTTACCAGGGAGAGATTTAAAATTTTTCAATTTTTTTTTCTCTTAATTACGGATACTTAAATAAAAATGTATATACGTTTACAACCGTCATAATTCCTACTATGCACAAAAAAAAAGAAAGGTATATCTCGAAAAACAAAAAAGTAATATGTTTTTGATCCGTAACTGATCTAAATTTCCCATAGTGCATTGTAGTGAAAATTCAGGGTAATTTATGTTCGTCGCATGGCAACACAAGATCTTTGACACGTACACGAAGCGCAGAGGCTCGAGCACTATGGAACATCCTGGGAGTATCTTTATTCTTATTTTAGTATATAAATAGCCCTTTTACGACTTTAATATAGACCTTTATACTTGATTTTTAGGTCTCCTTGAAAGAGACAGATGTTATCGAATCGCATATAAGTTTATCAAGAAGGAACGGGCAGGGAGAGTTTCTTTCTCTATTTTCAGCTTTGGAAAGGTTTAAGTAGTAAGGTATTAAAAGTATTTATATCCGTATATTCCACCCACAATTCATATTTAACGTATGTACGTGACCTGGAGATTTCTAAGAAGTTCACCAACACTTTAATATGTCATTAATTAACATTTTTAATACGGGTTTGGCCGGTTTGTGCGTGTTTGACAGAGCGTGCTTGTCGGGATTGAAACATTTTATATTTTTTTATTTGTTTCACTGTTTATATACCTCGTATTGCGAACTCTGCTCCAAGGATAATGGCTTACGCTATAATCTATCAACCCAGTTCAATTCGACTTGGTGAAATATGTCTTTGAAGAGATACCTACTGTCTTATCATCATTTTTCATGAAATTAAGTTTTTGACATATCTGGAATCAGCTAACCAGATCTACAAAACTCCCTATAAAAAGGTTTTTTACATTTTATTTAGTCCCAGTTTTATTATTAATAATAATAATATAATAAATAACGCACACACTCAACATAGCCCCGCACTAGGGAAACCCTGTGTTGCGGGTGCCATGGATACACACATAGACAACCACAAATTACACCCAAACTCACGTCATACAACTATTTCTCCCGGCCCGGGAATCGAACCTGGGACCTCTGCGTGGCAGTCCGGCATGGTAACCGTTAGGCCACGGAGGCAGTTATTATTAAACAGAATGAGCGTAATTCATTTATCATCTGGTAAGTTACCAAAATGCAAATTTACGACAAGGAGGGCAGGATAGGCGAAGCATCAAGAGATCGATGCATGCGATCTCTTGCGAGGCAAGTCCTCATCATTCGTTTCACAGTCGGAACACCACTCATTCCTTTCTACATAAGTTTTGATTATAGTGACCCTCCTTACCGACCCTTCCTCCTCCTCCACATCCGTCCGAAATAATTACTATCAAATGAGTAATACTCGACCAAATTAAAAGAAGCATGATGTGAATGAAGCTTCATACTAGACATTGTTTTTTGATTTAGTCGAGTAATGCTTATTTGGCAGTTATTGTTTTAGACCCGCAGTTCCGAATCCAAGAAATGACGATAATGTAAACGTCACGATAATTTTGAGTCGGACTTAGGCTCAACTCACTGGCGCAGAGTCGAAGCGTGGGAAAGTAGAGATGAATATGCTATAAGCGAAAAACATGACGCGTCGCGACGCTTCGCCTCCGCGCCAATGTGAGTTGAGCCATAGTGCGCAAGCGACATCTGAAATGGGTCCGAGTTTTCTAGTCTTGGATACGGAACGAATACGAATCTATACGAGAAGGGCAATCAGAAATCTGAAATCGGAAACATTTATTATACGAACTGGTCTCAGATTACAAAAGTTTTGTAATCTGAGGAATTGGTAGATTAAGACGTTATTTTATTTATTTATTTAAACTTAATTGCACACAAAATAGTACAAATGGCGGACTTAATGCCATTAGGCATTCTTTGCCAGTCAACCGGAGAGCTGGGTTCAAAATAATTTACTGGAGTGCATAACATGATAATTAAAACAGATAGGAAGAAGTTTATAAATAATTATGATATATAGTTTAAACACAATATAAATATAGCATATATAAGCAACTCATATATACAGAAACACATAATATATAATACATACACACATATATTTAATATACATATTTATATATAACAATGTCAGACTAATGGGATGTAGATTGAGACTCCAATATGAAATCGCGGACTAATTGCTTGAAAGCTAGTTTATTCGGCGCTTTTGAATATGGGGCGGTAGAGAGTAGCGTTCCAGAGTCGTAATGCCTGAAGAGTAAATGAGTTGGAAAGAAAACCAGTACGGTGAGAAAGAATTAAGAGTCAATTTGCTGTCTGAGCGAAGATTGCGATAATGGGATGCACCTAAATATTTAAATTTACATTTCAAATATCCAGGTGCACATTTATCATTAATGATAGAGTAAAGAGTGGAAAGTATTCTCAAATCACGACACTGGTGTATCGTAAGCCGCTTCACGTTAGTTATATATGTATGCATAAATTTGTTTTCCAGTTCTTACCCAAATCGGGCGTACAAGGTCTTAAAATTAGTCATTAAAATTCAATTAAGATAAAATTGATAAAAAATAAAATTGAATTAAACATGATACACATATTTTGTCAAATATTTCATGTCACTATATAAAATTCTCTTAAACTATAGAAAACATTGTCATTTTGCCATTTCTTTAAATGATCCTTGAATTGATTACCATTTCAGTTTATAATGTCAATCGGGATTCTGTTATAATTTTTATTGCCGTTACATAAGTGCTATGGTCAAAGATCGTGCTTTTTATTACAGCGAGTATAAGACGGTCCCTGTTCCTTACGTTACCGGAGAGTACATTTGATATTTTGGCAAAAAAGTTACTGTGATTACGTACGTACAAAGACGCATATTTGTAAAATGTATATTCCTGCTAACGTCAGGAAACCCTTTTCTTTGTACAGATTTCTGAGGGAATAATCACTAGGTTTATCTATAGATTATACGCAAACACCGTTTTTGTATTGTGAATGTTTTAACTGCATCGATTGAGTTTCCCCAGAAAATATTACCATACATTAGTAACGGGTATGTTCCCATTATACGCGTTTATATCAACTTCAACTGACGCTACATCAACTAATACAGATAGAGCGTAACAATAACTACAAAGTTTGCTATTTAGCACATCTGTGTGATGCTTCCAACTTAAATTTTTATATATGGTAATTCCAAGAAATTTCATTTGCTGTACCTCATCGATAACATTATTTTCACAGGTTATTTGTAAATCTATATCTCCTTTTTTATAATTACCAAACTGTATATGTTTTGTTTTAGAATTATTTCTTTTTAAGTTTAGTGATTTAAGAAAGGTAGTAAGACCGTTCAAAGTATGGTTTATGTCAAGTTTATAATCAATTTTTGTTAAGTGTTGTAATAGGCCTGTGCAAGCAACGAGATCTTCTCAGTTAGGTCCTGGCCCCAGATCAGCCTGTTTGCACACTCAAAAGGCTAGTAGTGCCTTGGGTAAACTGCCCCGGGTGTAAGTACATCACTCTCCCTATTTTCCAGATAAGTATCGGAGCTGTAGGCACGTCACTTCCCGTTGCGCATTGCGCAACTAATGGTTGCCACCGCTAAGCAGTTGATTCTAAAGTCCACTACCAAATATCCATTTTGGTGGCGGAGCTGTAGGCACACTCACTTCCCGATGCTCAAGCTGGAGACACGGAGAAGATAAAGTGTCTTGTTAGAAGATACCTTTTTCAAATGCGTTTTATTTATTTTTTCAGATAACTTTTTATAGAAGCTTTTTAGAATAGTGAAAAAAAAGGTAGAAATTAGGTAATAAATGGTTATATAAAAAAAAGCAAATTATATACTGCTAGAACCATGAAAAACGTAGAGGTCCAGCCAACCTGACGTCAGAATGGCTGGCCACTTTATTTCTTTAATATTTCCGTTAGCGCAAAGGTAGAAAATATGTTGATAAAGGTACTAAATAGTAGAAAATAGATAGTAAATAATGAGCAGTTTCATTTGCATGTCTCGTTTGGTCCAGCCATCCTGACAGACACTGTTTTTATGTAATACGTAAACATCACTCTCCTTTATATTTTGGAAATTAGTGTTATGGGGTTATACATATTATGTATAGTTCAACTAAAATTACTGCGCACGAGTGTCAGAATACTTCGATATCCATTCTATTGGCATATATACGTATAAATAACATAACTATTATCACGATGACCACTTACACCAAATTATTTACTTTGATTAACTACATTTATGAACTTCTGAACTGACAGCAACGTCCTAGTTGAAGTCTTTTGTACTGGTGTACGATAATAAAGATTCGAAATTTTGTTTATCGAATTGTTAAAATGTTAACCAATGATTCCTTACTCTACAGGTTTTAATGAATAAATAAAAATCATAAAATAATTTTTAGCTTCGTTTTATTTTCAATAACATAAAAATGTTATGTTTTTTTTCCATTTTACACGTTTAGAAATTAATTTCAGTGGGTACCAACCAGATTGCTAAAATGATCACAATAAGTCAAAATTTATAACTATAGTACAGTTGGGCTGCATCGTCTGCAAGTCATGGGTTGCGTATTGCCTTATTTTAGAATCATTCTTTCACTTATTTCCAAATGCTTTTTAAGTTTGTACGAGCACAAAATCTAGTATACTCCACAGCATTTCATTATAATATTCAACAAAATATATTGTAATCATTTACTCGCGCGGGTGCACCATCCTTTCCGATTTTTGTTTTCTTTTTTTTTGAATCGTGATATGCTATACATTTTTTGTGATATTTTTTCATTTTATTACAAACAAATTCGTTTATTACCTAATACAGGTAAATGCGTAAAAAAGTACTATTTGGTCACACAAAAATCTCTTGACGATCCACCCGGCAGCGTTACTCACTACAATAAATAGAACTAGCTAACTGGAATTGAAGGTCCCTTAAAGTATGTAATATATATTAAAGCTGTGATCAACTAGACACACAATCACTCCGTAAACCTGACTGGCATTGTGAACTTTCGCAATAACAATAATTGATAACAACTCTCCATTTGTTTGAATAATTGACCACGACTTTGAATAATACTAATTTTATTGTTTTCCGTACCAGGCGACTAACTCTAAGAGGCGTCCATATTCATAGCATGAAGAAAAGATGCGCAATTCACCGATTTTTACATAAGTTAGTGAAAGATTGACAGTTTTACATACAACTCTAAGTTAGAGATATTTAATAAACTGTTATTAAAAATTTACAGTAAGTTACCTCTGAAAACTTGACAACATCTAAACGAAGTATGATTCGAGAACTTATGGGAACTTAATTCCATTTAGAAATTTCCACAATTGTTGAACATCTCGCGCCGCATTTAAAACATCAAAAATTAAGTTAATAAAAATTAAGTAAAATTAAGTCACTATTAAGTTTCAAATATGCTGCGCTAAGACGTCAAAAAGTAATCTGGACATTTGAAAATATGTGAAATAAGATTTTGTCAATTCAATGCTCATCACAATTTGTATTCCTTAAACTTTACAATTGGCTAAAAATACGTAACAATTTACTTATTTTGAACAAATTTCAACGATACAAACATCTTTATTGAACTACCACGGTGTTCTTATTGCTTTCGGAGCAAGTATTAAGTACTATCTGAAAATTGGAAGAAAAAAAATGAAATAAAATTAAGATGAGCATAGAGCCAGAACATAATTTTATAATACATTATGTATATGAGTGTTGGTTTCTGTTCCATAGAGAAAAGCATGAGAGCACAGAGCACAGAATGTTATTGTTTCATTGTCTAATTATAAATAAGGCGGATAAATTCTTCGATTTGTTGTAATGTAATTAAAAGTTTAGAATTTCATTCTTGAGAAATTTTACTGTAGACGGTGGGTAGGGCTCGATTTTAAAACTATAAAATTAAATACAAAAGTTTTATTAATTGTCGTTGGGATCTTAAATTTTCGCTAAATATAATTTTCACTAAAGCACTGTCTTCTTCTGCGTCTGCACTCTTCACGCTTCGGTATTCTTGTATTATGGTACTTTGTATTTACATGTAAAACCATGTGTAGATTTTTTAAATTTAGTAATACTATACTAAACTGGCCGTCATATAAGTATCTGCCATGTTCTCCTAAATATAACTAGGTAATATAATATTCTTAATTAAATTCATATTTACAAATAATACAGTTCGTTACTATTTATATAGAAATTAAAATATATTTCTATCATTCTTCGATTCACATAACGCAAAATAATTTAACAGAGTTCATTTTTTGCACTCACATTTACAATATAGTTTTGTAACTAATTTGTTACCATTTATTTGTTGATTTCAAACAACTCATTTAGAATATATCACCCAATAAGCGAGTAGCACTATACTCACGAATCCTATCATATCTTACCATTTAAAAATGCAGAATATGCGAAAACTTCAAGGAATATTTTACACTTAATGGCAATTGAACATTATAGTTCGCTCGCATCCAATAGGAACTATAAGATTCATAATGCCTCCGAGCGGTCGCGGCGCGCTACTCTATATGTACAGGCGGCGCAGCGACGTGCCCACATTACCAAAACCACTAGCACAAATAAAGAAAATCCTCTTTATATACACCGGTAAATCGTCACGACGGACACAATCAAAACTCTAATTGATTAAGTATATTGGAATTGAGTAAGAAGTCGAAAGATTTGTGTTACAGTTTATGCTAGAGTTTAGAATTTTGGGAGCTCAATAGCGCCACCGTAGTGCGGTGGTGCGAGGAACTATACATGCACAACACCGCAGTGTGTATGGCCGGCGCGGCACACGCCTCCGCCTCAATACTTTACCTATAACCTATTTATCCCCAGCATCATTGTTTCGACAATAGATGCCTTGCGCTTGATATTGACCACCGCGGACTGACTACAGCACGGCCCTTAACTTACAGAGATTCTCTCATGGCCCCACGGAACAAAGCGTCGCTCATACCCCGCCATACTCAATATCAACACGAATGGAGAATGAACTAAAATCTAGTATCACAATGTCGGGCTTCGCTGGCTCGAATGCGAGTTTTTTCCACGCCTCGTTAGGCGTCCTGATAAACGAATCTCAAGACCTTATCGTAATACGCTTATCGCTTTTCATTTAAACAGTGATTTCTGGAAAATTCCGTTTTGTGACTTGTTGAAAGATTTAATTAGCGGAGTGTGTTACGATTAGGTATTGACATTGCGCATTCCTATCTCACGCTTTGTTCATTCGAAGAGCGCGAGGAGATCGTCGGAGGAAGGCGCTCGCGGGGGGTGGGACCCTGCCGATGACGACGAGGAAGGGGGCGTGGCGAGCAGCTCGCCGAGCGCTGGGGTGTCCAAGTACGAGAGCAGCTCCATGGGATCTACACTCGTCTCTGGCAACAACTGTACAGACACAACACTTGTTAATCTACATTGAAATGAACCGTATGCTGCCTAATAACTTTAGACAGTACATATTTATCTTTCATAGAGCAAAAAAATGGAAAAAGCTACGAAACTCACGTTGAGGTTATCGGTTCCCTCGCCATCTATAACGGCCGCCGGGTCAAAGTTGAGGTCACTAGGAATGTCGACCTCATTGAGAGAGTGGTGTCCAACGGACGGTGGGCCTGGTGTATGACTGGAGCCAGGAGTGGCGCCGCCGCCGCCCGGCGTGTGCGCAGAACCAGGTGTATGAGGCGTATGTGGCGTGTGTGGCATCTGAAGATAAAATTACGAGTTGATGGTATAATCAAAAGTCTAAAAGATCTGTAATAAAAAAGTCAATGATCCTGTCATTTGAATTACCTGTTCATTGATCTTCTCCATCGCATTGAGTGGATCTAAGGAGTTAACACTGTCATTCAGGTGTGACAGAGGACCGTTGCCAGCAAATTCGTTGCTTCCAGGTCCATTGTTCATGCCAAAATCGTAGTTCGGATTCGCATTGCCCGAGTTCCTATTCTGCGAGCTTTGGTTATAGGAACTAATCATAGAACCGCTGGCAATCGTGTGCATATCAGGAGGAAGGTATGGTGATAATGCTTGGTTCATATCCCAGTTGTTCATTGTTGGCATGTTCATGGATCCAGGAGACACTGCTTTGCCTCTCTTTCCGTTGTTGTCGTTGCTATCGTCTTCTTGCTATAAATAAATTTCCGTGTCAGAAAAACGTAGTTCAAAATTCCTTATTGTCTACATTGAATCGTTTACTGTACTAACCTTGATACCAGGATTTGAGGGGCTCTTAGCTGCCTTCCAATTAGCTCCACTGTCGATGGTCACTTCGTCAACATCTGAAGTGTTCAACGTGTTTAGGATACCCCACATATACTGGTCAACTTCTAAGCCCTCTAGTTGTGCTGGCTTGCTGTAATTACGGAAATGTTCATTATAATAATGTCAATGATACTAGAATATAATGATGAATAC
This sequence comes from Hyposmocoma kahamanoa, assembly GCF_003589595.1. Taxonomy (NCBI): domain Eukaryota; kingdom Metazoa; phylum Arthropoda; class Insecta; order Lepidoptera; family Cosmopterigidae; genus Hyposmocoma; species Hyposmocoma kahamanoa. The sequence continues at coordinate 7,457,737 of NW_020653854.1, read as the reverse complement.
AATCAAGTTAATGAGGGTTAATTTGCAAGTATAATACTCACTTGCACACTGGACATCGCCACGATCCTCGTTCACAGTTGAGTTGTAGGTACGATTCTAAGTCGAAGCACTGTATGTGTTTACATTCATGTCCACGAGCAGGTAATGTTATTTTCTTGAAAGTAATGGGACATTTTAATGAGACTTTTAACGCAGTTTGTTCGACGCTTTCTCTGTCGCTCGTGTTGTTTGAGCCATTATTGCTGTTTGCTGGCGATTGGTTGAAGTTCATCTTGATCTTGGCAATGCAGTGGTCTGCTGTCAACAAGCGCTTCTTCAGCAACCCTTGGAGGACACTTCGAACGCTCGGTCGGTGGACCAGTTGAAGCACGAACAAGTGCGACTATAAACAAAAAATGGAAAAAGATTCAATTGTTGTTACATTAAAACAAAGGCAATGCGAACTCGATATTTATATTGGAACAAGTGTTTGAATTGACGATTAATAAATCGATACCACTAATGAACACTACGCCAACTTAATTTTTGATTATTTCTTTCTTAATTCCCGTTCTGTTTTTATTTGTTTTTTATTTCCTTTTCTTCACAACTTCTTTTTCGAATTTTGTTTTTGGTTTCTTTATGTTATTTTCCCACAAAATTTAGGGAGCATAATATTAGTACATAAATACTTACGGATGTTTACAAAAATTACAGAAAATGAACAAAAATAAGGTTAGCGTAGTGGTGTGGAATTCATTGGGGGTATCGAAATTTGAAAGTAAATTATACAATTACACTTACACAACAGCAGGCGGAGACGGTGATCTGTATCGTATTTCTGCCTGGTTGGCACACTTCTTTCAGGTACAGTGGTTTGTGTGAATTTTTGTTCTCGCCTCTATCTATGACTAATGGGGTAGCATTGACTGATACTTGAACACTCGCTGGCCAGTTCGTGTTCATTTGCCGATCTTCGTGATGGAAGCATTTCAGTTGTAACTCAAGATCCGACCTACAATTGTAGAATCGAATTGTAAACAACTTACTCAAACATGTTTCATAGTTAAGTTCAAAGTGCAAATCATGCTAGGGTAAATGACAAGCATTTAATTATTAGTTTACCTAGGAGTAGGAAACTGTAAGTGATAATTACCTCCATATTAACGTTGAGTGGACCGTGGGTTTTAATTGGAATACGTGATTGCTAACTGCTAAATTATGTTCTAATCTAAATGGTGGTAGTATGATACCATCTCTTACAGGGAATGTTAACCGGAGCTCGTCATCTGAAAATAACGAAACATAGAATTAGATTTTTTGTCTCAATAGGGAAGAACAAGTAATCCACGCGACTATTTAGTTTTGTAAACTTACTTTGCATGCCCATCGGTGGTTTGAGCTCATTGAAGTGGGGTTTTACGTCGGCGTTTGGACTTATGTATGGCGGCATACTGCTTGCTGGCGTCAAAGGCGGAGTGGGATTCCCAGGAACTGGGCTATGCTGGTAGCTCATATTCGTCCGCATGGCAACGTCCTGAGCAAATTGCCCGCTGTACTGACCACCATATTGGGCATTGCTACCTTGGTGCTGAGGGAATTGCGCAGGCACACCGCCATTAAAATACTGACCCTGGTTCGAATACGGAGGCGTGGATTGTCTCATATTTCCTCGCATTGCGGGTCCAAAATTGCCACTAGGCCCCAATGGCTGCTGGGGAGGATATTGACCCTGAAACCCAGGTCGGCCGCCATACCCTGCAGTGGGATATTGCTGAGGGCCGAATCCAGGTTGGCCGCCCATGTACTGTGCCTTCCGCTGATTCATGAGCATCGTTCCTTGAGGGTAAGGCGTATGCCGTCGCGGGTAGCCTGGGCCCATTTTTGCCGAGCCGCCCATTTGTCCAGGGCCCATTTGTGACTGCATCATATTGGCATGCATACCCATGTTGGCCATCTGAGCCATGGGGTTCATGCCATTCATGCCCGCGTTGCCCATCTGCCCCATGCCGGTCATGCCGTTCATGCCTCCGTTACCCCCCATGCCCATGCCTGCCATCGCAGGGTTGTGGCTGCGTTGCTGGCCATAGCCGTTCATCGCATTGTATTGGGGGTTTCCCATAGTCATGTTGTTTTGCATCTGGAAATAGGGGATGTTTGAAATTAAATAGATGAATTGAAACATAGGCAAAGGTGCTTAAATGAAATACGGATTTGTTAAAAAAAAAGTTTAATGGTGTTCGCTATTACCTGCGAGAATGGCTGCGAGTCCTGCATCGCGGCCGTGGTGGCCGCGGCGACCATTGCGGCGGTGGCGCCGAACTGCGCGTTCTCGCCGCCGCCGCTCATCGCGCCCGAACCGCCGGCGCACCCATAGCCGCTGCACAACAAATGTTAGGGACACTTCAATCACATGCAATCTAGAGCCCTATTGCTAGTGACATAGCGTGTCCTGCTATCAAGGTTCTCTTTACATATCCCAGACTAACTGTGCCGGATTTGAAGTACTAATTATGCACATAATTGTAGGCGTGTATAAATTTTAATTGTGAAATCGGTTTCATTAATTTTATTTCACTCACGATACACGCGGTTTCTATACTATTGCAAGCCAAGGCCTTGCATAGCCGGCCATTCCACACGTTACGCTGCGATTATTAATAAACCTAGACTCGATATTCAACCCAAATTGTATAGACGTAAGATCTTTTTTTAATATATGATGTGGGATTATTATTTTACTAACAAAGAGAGAAAAAATCAATATGGACGAATAGTGACGCGTTGTTACCCCTGTGTTTCTCTCGGGATGTGTGTGATTTTTTGTTTTGTACCGAAGTGGGTGAACGATTCATGTGAACTGCTTTTGGGGCGAATTCCCGAGCCTTCGCGGAGCCCTTCCTAATAATTCCCATTCGACAAATGTACGACAAACAGTGCGCGCTCTACCCATTGTTACATCGCGCTTGTAGTAGTGCACAACAATATTGGCCCTTTGTATTGTTATTATGAAATTATTTTAATGAATACGAACTAGCATACATGCAACATTCGATATTGTGTTAATACGGTTGCAAATACTGGTGCATTGTTTTTTATTTTGTTTTTTCGTTTATTCTCACGTTCTAATGCGTTGTATGGGCAAATCTTTTTTTGATAATTTGTCGAACAAATTTGTTGATAATAAACAATCGGTTGTGAGATTTCCACAGCTACTACTTAAGTATACTCGTAAATGGCTTAACAGATACTTAGCAGCGACGACAACCAATAAAGACACGAGTCAACAACGCTCAACTCGTCACATCTATTCATCGATGGTGCAGATGATTTACAAGGGTCCTTCCTTAGGTAAACTCGGTCCGACCTGCACTTCTTTTTATAGTTTTGTCTGAACCTTTTTTCTTTTCGCCGACCAAAATGTTTAGTCGACAAAAAATCTGTGTGTTCTGTATCCTGCTGCACTTTTTGTAAAAGTGGTACCACATCCGAATAATCACTTACGCCCTGTTCAAAATATTTGGGATCTTGAATGCAAGCGGTCGTTGCAGGCATTTCTTTTGAGGCTGTTCTTAGAACAACCTTTTTTTTTATACAATTTTATCGTTCGGTACAGGTTTGTACTTACACACAGACAAGATGTCTACTGTACAGCAAAATAATTCAGGGGGTCTACTCTCGATCTCCGTCCGACATCCGTCCGAAACAATTACTGCCAAATAAGCAATACTTGACCAAATGCAAAGCCGCGTGTTGCGAAAGAAGCTTCATACTTGATACTTGTCTTTTAATTTTGTCGAATATTACTTATTTGACAGTAATTGTTTCGGACGGAGATCGAGAGTAGATCCCCTGAATGGTAATCGACATCAGTTTTTAATAGATTTGATGATTTTTAGTAGTCTTGTACGTGTACGTTTGCTCGAATCTGTTCTTCGCCTGCTCTTTGACGAAACGCCTAAATAAATCAATTTAGATGAGTGCGTCGCTATTTTGAGAAGCTGGAAGGTGTTTGGCATAGTATTGAGAGATGTGCGAGTAACGTGTAGGTATTTTGATACATAGGCTGCAGTTAATTTTAGATTGGTACGCAGACGTGTCGGATTCCTAGTTAATTGGCAGAGTAGATAATCGCGTATTGAATCAATTTGCTAAGAAATGCAACGAGTACCTAGTTGGCTGGAGATATGTTAATTTCTGCAAGGTCGTTACTTTTAAATTTTCCAATGTCTTAATATGAGTTTAAGCATTTGCAATTGTTTTTGTACACGTGGTAATGGTTTCCACTATATTTTGCTCCGTCGTTATACGTTTCGTCGTGGCTAGTTTCAAACGTTTGTATTTTTCTTGCATTAGCGTGTTACAGTGATCACAGATTAATTAGTGCATTTTGTTGCACAGTGTCTGTTGTAAACAGAGTGTTAAATAAGGCATTAATTGTGAGTCTCGTATAGATTACTATCGTGGCAGCGTGAAGCCGTGGCGTGTTCGACCCCTGTTTCGACGACAGTTGGTCACCCCCATTTAAATGTCACTTCACATTGTGGCTTGTGCGCACATTGCCACACGTATAATGGCATTAACGTTTTGATATTCTTGATTTGATATATTTGTTATAGCACTTTGTAGTTAGGTGTAATATCAATTATCATGTTTGGGATTTTTCTTTGTTTATTTATTTGTGCAATAGTTTGAATTTTATTCTTTTCCATTGTTATTCTCCAGCAAAAAATCCATTCTTTTAGTTTAGACACAATCGTTATTTCTTATAATAAAGTGTATATTCCTCTGATTATATATTCCGATATCTATCTCATTCTCGTCAATTGACGCCGGGATGGGGAGAGGATGAATCATGATTTAAGGAGCGGATTCCGGGGGTTACAAATGGAGGCGAGCGTTCCGGGGTAAATACGGCACAATGAGGAAGGGTCGTCGCGTCACCCGGCTGGGGTAAGTGGTCCCGTTCACGTCAATATGGGGTTTTATTACGACGCTTACTGATAATAATTTGTTTGTCTGCGATGATATTATTTCCAAATAGTTACGTGTACCATTTTGTGATTCTTTGATTATTGTCATCCATTAAAACATGTTTACGTAGTTATTCTTTAAGAAACAATTAATTAACTCAGTTAGCATCTGTGTAATCAGTGTTAACCACTGTACAAAGTCTTTTTTTTATTATCTGTTCGACCCTTTGAGCACGTGGTGTAATGCCCCGTCTGCCTGTGCATCCGCCCCCAGTGCCGGTCGTTGTAAACTGACATTTTTTCCCACGATTACTTACGAAGGAACGCTACAAATCTCTTATTTTATTAACTTTTAAGTTGCATTAGTTGGTATCTCTTAAGTTGCTGGATTGTTTTCTTTTATTCTGCTGACATTTTTATTGTGTGTTTGTTTTAGAGCATCTCTTGATTATTGATAATTTATTATTTGATTAAACAGATGGAAATTTTAAGAATGGTAATTGTCTTTTTACTTTGCTATTTTCTTGTCTATTTATCTTGTTATTTTAGTCTTCTAATCTCGTTTGAGTTTAGTTAAAATGTTCGTTAATTTCCCGTCCTTCTACCCTTGAGGTGCGGTAGACTTCCTGTGTTCACACAATCTCGTTGCCGGCCCCCATTTTATTATTATTTACTTATTGGTTTTGTATAGACGCAGGCGCAGCCATCAACAATATGTCGTTTGTAAAGGTGACTACAAAACAAAGCCGTTGAGCGCCTAACTTAGCACCTGCTCGATTTTTTTCGTTTATATTAATTATATGATAATAATAATCCATATTATTACCCTAGTTTAAAGTAATTATTAAATAATTTTACTTGACGCTTACGAATTTTAATGGAATGCGCACGCATATTTTAAATAGACAAAAGTAAGAGATATTGAAGTATTGGATGCGCTCGACGAGGTTAGTTTAATGTTTTGTTTGTTTGTGTTTATTGTAAGCGCTAAAGTGCAGTCACCGCGTGCATTCCCACCGCGCGGTGTGTGAGTGAGAGTCGCATGTGTGCGTGAAGGTAAAGCTGTGTGAGTGCGATGGCGCGCGCTTGTGTGGGTGCTGGGTGCCCTGAGGCGTTTGTGCGTGTGAATGGAAGAGCACATTTCTTTTCATTATAATTGCAGCGATGCGCGGTCGCCGATGTCACACACTTTTAAATTTAATTTTGGCTTCCGTTAGGCGAATAACAATTCCATTATATAAACATTCGATTTTTGCATTATATAAAGGACATTCATAATTAGAAAATTCTACTAATACAGTACTGTGTAACTTGACTTTTTAATTGCTAAATAAATTGAACTGTGAGCGTTGAATGACGAATGTCGCAGCCGTAGGTATTTGTACAGACGGTAAATTTTTGATTTTATTGCTTGTTAACTACGATAAGGTGGCACAGGTAAGCGAGTCACGTTTCAGAGTTTTGTTGTAATATAAACAAACTTGTTCCGGATAAGATAAAATGCTGTGGTACCTGCGTGTACAATACGTTTTGGTTACTGATAATAATGCAGAAGCGTTTTACTGGTGCTCACGGACTAAATGGTAGGTACTCACAACAACAATAATTACGCTAGCGGAACAATATGGCGCGAAATTTGAAATCAGAAAATCGTTTAAAATTTTACGCACCACATTAAAAATACATCTTGCAGTAAAATGATTTATTGACGTATAAAACGTTAACAATTATGATAGAAAACACTTTTTTTAAGGATTACGAGTGAGATAGGGTGAGTTTGTAGTCGAACAATATAATATTTACTAGTAATGGTTTTCCATTATGTAATTTTGTGATTGCTTGCACTCATGACTCTTGTTCAACGTTATCTAACATTAATTTCAAAGTTGTTGCACTTGAGAAATTTATCGACTTACCTAGGGGTGTTGGCCCTGTATCCAATTGTCCCTTGCAGAGGGTTGTTCTTGCCAGGATCGGGAGCGTATGCTCCCGTGTTGTTGATAAAGTATCCCGCGTATCCAGCTGCACTGCCAGAGGTCGCCGTCCTGTCGGTCCAAGCACACCCCCTGAAACACGAGGGATCTCCTTGTAGCTCGAAAACGTTCAAGTCAAAATAAAATGGTCACTCGTTTTGTAAAAGATTTGATCTCGCTGTTGATAATTTTAATTTTTTTTTCCAATGTTGTACTCGTGTCAGAAGCGAACATAGTCGATTGCTGTTATCGTATGTCGCGCGTGAATTTTGCTCCAGCCTTTCGTTTCGTTAGCGAACGTCAACAATCAACGCGTCGAAGCGTTCATCGCAACTCGTAACGCCTTTTCATAAATTTGCTGAATGCATTTCACTTCTTATTCGATCACTTGTGATTTCAGTTATGTAGTTCTATTTTTTGGATTTCTTTACTATCATTTATTTCTTCATTATAATGCAAGGGTATTTTTAAACTATTTTATTTTATCTTTAACTTCTCGTCATTTAGTATTTATCGTTAATTATATAGCACAGATAAAATTCCTTGCATTATCGTAGCATTATTCACATGTAGCATTTTTTTTTTCATAATTTTCCCGACGATGAACGCTTCGAGCGAAGATTCCGTCGTACAATCCAATCAGCTGAGGCAAAATCCAACGTGTGCTCTATTTTACGACAGGTGGTATGTGCTAGCCGATCAAGATTTGACAAGTCTATAATTTTAAAAACACTTCCACAATTTTTTTAGTTCTTTGTAAACTTTTAAACTCTTGTACAGAAAATTAAATGTTACCCAAACTTGTCAAATTTTCATCAACTAACAATTCAAAAACTAATGCACTGTTATTTACTTTAACTATAATCACTTCGCCTTCAATGCAATCTTGCACTATACACTTTGTTAATATTTTTTTCAAATCTGAAAATGTTTGACACTAAGTTTCAATCTTTTTCTTAAGTACACTTCACTGTTTATAAGCAGAAAATCCAGAATTTCACTGTTCACAATCCATCAAAAAATCCAAAATCCAGGGTGATGTGATCTGTACCTGTCACTGTACTCCAATCATACGATTTTATCCTTCACACATAAGTCCGACTTAGAATTCACCGAAACATCATAGACGTGTTGCACGAGCGTCTGCAGCGACGTCACTGACAGCGAACTACCATACGTTCGACCGTCAAAGGTAACACTGGCGGCTGGCGAGCCGGCGACGGTGAGTGAGAGGTTGCGGCGCGGGGCGCTCCCACCCCGCGCGACGTTGCCAGCTCGCCGCGATAAGTGGCGCACCCCCGCGTCCCCCGCTCGTATGTCGTCGTCTCGACACTCGCCGATCGGCCGCTCTCGGGCGCCACTGTCGCTATATCGGCGGGCGCTCTTGCCCCAAGTGCCCCGCCCCGCGCGCGCGACGTTTTCACGTAACGGTCCTCAATCGAGCGCGATACTGCGACTGCGATAGTTGTTCACTGTCGACTACGCGATCGCTGACCATCAAAGTAGAGCACTGTCGAACGAAGAACGTATGCCTCGCTCTTAGACAAATATTTTTTGACTAATCAAGGTTGTCTTGAAAAATAAATCTGATGACGGGAGGAACCAAAATAACTCTTTTCGTCTTAACCTCAGGTAGACGATACAGTATCGAGTTTTTGCGCAGTGGCGCGCGGCGCGGCAGTCGGCAAGCGTCTGCGTTGGAGCATAATAATTAGCGACGATAAACAATGGGCATGTCGTCCTCTGGTCGCTACCTGCGCATGACGCCGACCATGGAGGACGGGTGACTCGTCCTGCTATGTCCTTGCCGGTGCCGCATGCCGCACGCGATGCACACTCCACACTATGTAATATGTCAAATCAATTTAAAGATTAATTTATTCTGCGATCGACTTTTAAAATTAATGACTTTTAATATTTATCCAATTAACCCTCAAACTTAATGAAATTAATTGATAATTATTTCTAATCCGATTACTCATTAACAATGTGTTTGTCAAATTCTATCTGTACTGCCAATTAGGTAGCGATGATATTGCTCTATCATGATAACAGTATTGATTTTATTTGTGATAGCAACCGCTGTCAATCAATACCATTTATTTGAATGATTGAAAATATTCTTTGTTGTAAATGAAAATGTGACGTGCACTAACTTATACTTCTTGTATTTTTATTGTAATGTACAAACGGCAATTCAAAGTAAATAAAAATATATTGATTAATTGCTTGCACTGTGGTAATAAGTTGACAAATATGCAAAGGTACCTGTAAAGAAAATTGCACATATCGCGCTATGCAATGATAGTGAAAAGTGAGTGCGAGGGGTGTGAGGTGTGGGAGAGTGATGTGTGCATGATCGTGTCCGCTAAGCGACGCGGGCGCACGTTTTGTTAGTGGTGGAGTGCATTTGCCGGTGCGCGCGCGGCGTGCTGCTGGAAAGTCGGGAAAGCGGCTAAGCGAGCGATCTCGTCCGCGTTCCGATGCGCCTGCCACTCGCCGCTACGCAACCCGCACCGCCTTTGGCCCATTCATAAAAATATATCAATAGATAAGTCATCTTTGATTTTAAAACATCTATGACAAAGGGTAAAACATAATCCAAAGACAGCATTTCTATTGCTTACGATATAAAATTTCTTTCATACATAGACTTCGATCTCAATATGCACATTGCCATAGTATACGTCAAAAGAATTTTCACAAAATCGATTAAACAATTGTTTTAAACAAAATACCTTCATAGCAATTAAAATTGGTATAATACGTGTGTTGCTAAATATTTCACCATCAACTCATTTATACGTCCCACTGGCGGGCACGGTTCTCCTCCCATGCGAGGGTTTGGGCCATAGTTCGCTAATCTGGCCCAATGCGGGTTATGGACTTCATACGTTATCGACGTGCAGGTTCTATCATGATGTTTTCCTTTAAAATTTTTAATTAAATTTCGCTCATAAATGCTGAAAAACAAAGAGGTGTGACCCCGGATTCTAATCCACGGAATATGCTTGAGAGGCGGTACGTCGAACCATGGCTGCTACGGCTATTTATTTTTGGCGGCTAAATATCTATCAAATAATAAAAAAAAAACTACGATTACGTTTATTTAACGCCATTAGGCAAGCGCTCAAAATAAGTACCACGTGAATACGGAGCTGTGTACTGGACACCTTATTTTATTCCAAGGCTGTCAGCCTTAAATCAAACGGCCATCTGTTTTCCACTGTTTATTGCAACCATATCGATTAAAACATGTTTAGTCTTCCTGCTCTCGAAATCTTATCTCACAGATAACTTGCGTATGACGTGCTACAGCAGATAATGAAATATCTACATTAAAACACGTATCGCATACCTGATTCTTATACTAACCTAAAACAATTGTTGTATCATGCTATGCCGTACATTTCTTTATCTCTTACAGATTTTTCTATTAAATAGAACATGAAAGCGCAGATTTTGCATTGGGAATCTAGATTTTTACGCGTCTTGATAAATATTTTTCTTGGCAAACATGTACCTATGTTATTTTGAGTCGATTAGTACCTTACCTGTTTTTGCCGACAAGCAGTAATATGACCATTACTGCGTTCCGGTTTTTGTGTGAAATTATAGGCACATGGCACCCGTCAACTTATGCATCAGGGTGACGGGCCCAGTGGCAATGCCCTTCAGATCTTGCGATTTAAAGCTCTGAGTGGCACTGCAATTGCTATGCACAGGCGTGTCGCTTATCACCAGGCGCACGCCTTGGTCGTCCCGTCACTTCGTATCATAAAAAAACACTAAAACTGTTGTTTCAACAAATGGAATCAATGGACAACTAGTGTTATCGAATATACAATTGATAAAATCATATACATACTGACGATTGCAGTGGCCCAGTGGTGCAGTGTTTTGCAATGTGGATCCTGGATACAAGAAGGTCTCGAGACCAATTTTAAAAGTATTAAAACTCTTATTTAGTCAAACCACAACATGTGTTAGTACTTAATATAAACTACAAAATAAAACAAGAATCATCCATAGATGTGTTAGTACTTAGTATAAACTACACAATAAATCAAGAAACAAAACCTACACCTCCGTAAGTAACTAAATAAATAAACTAAAACGTAAAACACGCATTATAAGACATTTACAAATAATAAATATACAAAAAATTAATTAATAAACACACGTTCAGCGCAAGGATTTATCAGAGCCGATACCCGAAGCCTTTGCAAAGCAGGACAGAGCTTCCGTCTGTTGGATAGTGTCCTCAGTAGGCTGTTGGGGCTCTCCACTAGGGTTGTTCCTAATGCAGGTTTTTTTACAGCGGATGGTGATTTTTTGGCCTTAACATCAGCGGATGCTCATTTTATATATTTAAAAAAAACGCGAATAATGTACATCCTTACTGAATCTACATGAAAAAGCTTTCTACTTTGTTTAATGTTGTATTAATTTTTTTTTTCAATCTGCATGAAAACAATCAATCTGCCTAGCTTAATCATTGTGAGATTTTATCAAAGTTATACTCTAAAACCAACAGATGAGCTGCTTTTTCGGCTTACAGTATGTTTCTGGAAAGTTTGTGAATTATTCCAGTGTGTCTTTTAGGTCATGTCGCGAGTCGAACATCCGCAATGAATACCTATTAGCGTCGATTAATGCGTATGTGGATGCAGATATTTTAATTGTTGCAGATTATCCGCGGATATTTGCAACAACCCGGCTCTCCAGCATTTTGCGTCTTACTGCCATTATTTTTTTACGTTCCATACCAAATTCGTTTATTCTCGCTCAAATAATTACTCCTAATTCCCCCCGGAAGTAGTGTAATAACAAGGCATCTACTACTTATCTATAGTACTTAATGTGGTATAACGTCGTAGCATACAAAGTCCGAGACGGAGAATTAAAAAAATTAAGTTTTCCTTGTTGACAACTGTTATAAATCACACTGCCGTGTTTATTTTACGATCCGGCTATTATCGTCAACTGGGCGGTTTTGCAATGCCCGCGCCTGCCTGCCTGATGCGCACAGGAGTCGTAAAAAGCAGATATAGTCGAACATGCATAGCAGCTATTTCTGTATCGCCTTGTACTTTTCTTCTATCCATGGCGGTCGCCTCCTCTCAATTATTTTGTAACCATCATTTAGAAGTGCGCACCATCACAGGTATTTCTCATAAATCTGTTTTAAAGCACTTTAGATTTAGAAAATGAAACTTCTTCTTCTAAATCGCTTTATATTTGTTTTATCAAAGAAACCAACTTTACCATGGTCAAGGCTGCTGACTATGGGATCTGTAAAGGACTCGAAACGTTGGTTTGTTTGAAAAAATAGTTTAATTTCCTATGTGAAACAATCGCGAAAACCTAAGAACTAAATACGTACGTCTTAGATTTGGTTCTTATCTGATCATATAACAATAAGTTCAATGAACACTACGTCAACTTAATTTTTAGCCATTCATCTTTTTTAATGTAAACATCTTTATTTATTTGCTGCCTAATATTGTGCTGTCCGAATTTTGTAAAATAAAGCATAAAGCAAAATTTAAAAAAATTTACTTTGTGGAAAAAAACAAAAGTAAAACAGAAAGTGACCAAAGACTAAGTTTCGATAAGTAGTTGCAATATTTATTGAATTTTACTTATTTAAGGAAGGTTTACAGCCATAATTTAAAAAAAATGGTAAGTATGTAAACTAAATAATATCAAAAAGCCTTATTACAAATCTCTTATTTTACTGAATGTCATCATGTTTTTACCATCATGATATTGGTATATTTTTTGTGAAAATACTCCACCAGTTTGTTATTTGGACTGGACTCGGTCTATAGCTCATTCGGATCGAAGGAATTGTTCGTAGTGTTTGTAGGGTCTTTAATAAGTTTTTTCTTCATCTATTTATACGGCACAAGTAAACCACATTATAAATACATTACAATCTAGCGAAATACAAGACTAATAAGTAATTTACATTACACTTAATCTAAATAAAGAAACAAAGTAAACTAAGAATTCATCTATTGGCAATTTTCTCATTATCTACGTATTAAGGCGAAGATACGTATCTTGAGATCTTTTTGTTCAGTGACACTGGTATTAGTTAGTGTAACCACACACTCATCTCACTAGTTTAAATGGTTTTGTCCGTTTGAAACGTCTGAATGGCTTCGACGTTCACGTGATGGTGAAGCCTGCGTCTCTGGGGTTCGGCGTACTTCTGCGCAATCTTGTCTATGAATGCCAAGTATCTTTAATAAGTCAATCTTTAATAAGTATCAATAATAATCATGTAAGTATTTGTTAAGAGAATAATCCTCCAAATGCGCTCCGTGCAAAAGATTTTGTATCCTATTTTGAGTACCCAAACAGTAAAAAGGATTTTTCTATAGCTTTTAAAAAATCACGGACATGGTAAATATGTAACACGTATCTATCTATATCTACACATCTACCATATTATTTGATTGTACAGATGAAAGAATTGTAAAACATTCGGTACGTGCTATTTTCATTGTATCGTGACTATGAGGAAAACGCTGTTACAACAATAAATACTGCTTTGTTATCTGGAGATTTTTTTTGATATGAATTTAATTTTAGCACAGCGATTGCGTGTTTATCGACACATATTTAGTTATAGATTGCATTATATTTTTTTTGTACAAAAGCATGTAATAATAATATGATGCGTACGGTAATGTCGTGGGATTTTTTAACACCTTGTTTGCTATTGAAATATGTATATTATCTGATAGTAGGATATTAGACCATGGATAGTTCACCAAGAAATATTTAAATTTTGCAATATTTTCATGTCTAAAATATTTTCTTATTACATACTAATACTTAACAACTTCAACTGCCTCCGTAGCCGAACGGTTACCATGTTGGTCGGCCACGGTCGTAGATTCGTTTCCCGGGCCGGGACTGAAATTTATATGGCCTATGTTTATTTCTCTCGTGACTTTAAGTGTAATTTGTGGGTGGCTATGTATGTGTCCATGGCACCCGCGACACACGGTTTCCCTAGTGCGGGGCTATGGGTGTGTGTGTTATTTATTTATTGACGCTGACTGACTGAGACGGACTGACAAACTGTGCGTTTGTCTTCTTTTATTTAGTTTTTTTATAATATCAAGCGATATTTCCTCAATAACGGTTACAATGCCACTCAGAGCTTTGAAGCACAAAGATCTGTAGTGCACTGGCACTGCGCCCGTCTCCCTGAGACTTATGACTCGTTGATAAGTCCCATGTGGCTGTAATTTCATTAGCACCCTTACCATTCAAGACCGAGACGCAATGCTCAATTTACTGCTTGGCGGCAGAAATAGGTAAGGTGGCAGTACTCCTTTCACATGGAGCTCTATTGCAAGCAAAAGCTTATGTATTATGTCACTTTTTATGATAGATTAGATTGATAGAATAAATAAAGTGTCAGCCTGGTGATTTCTCTTTATGTAATACAACGTTTACATCGTCTTCCATCCATTCTTATCAAACACAGGAAGACAATAAAATAAAATACTAGTTTTCCGTTAATTTCTGGTATAACCTTCAATAAAAGTCTATGAAAGGCTATATAGAACAATTTGCAAACTAGGTTGAATTTGCACCGCGAACACCATCAAGTAGTAATGAAACTTTAACTTTTAGATTATCTATTTGGTATACGAACAGTTACACGAAGACCGACTGTACAAAATTTTGCAATAACTGCATAACCTAATCGGTCTCGCATTTATAGAAGCATTTGGTACTTTTTAACGAAATCACATAGCTGATTTGAGGTTCTGCACCTTGACGAATGTGTTTACAATTCGCGTACGTCACCATTGCTGGTTATATACTAAAGATATTAAAGCAGATGTTTGCGATTCGCGTAATGTTCTAGGAAATTTTAACAAAACTGAATACGATTTGTGATCTTAGAATAGGGAGCATTATAACTGCTTTATAACTGTAACCAGTGCAACATAGAGTTGATTTTGTTAGACCGGCGGTAAGTAGCACATAATGCGGTGTGGCAAGCGCACACGCATGTCAGCATAGCGAGCAGTTACATGCACTTGGGGTTACCAAAATCGAGAATATTTTTGGATATTTCCCAATATTTAACAACACTTTATTCATATTAATTAGTTTGAATAGTTTTGATGATTTTTTAAATATGAAATATAGCGCTCATTTGACCTCCTTCTTACCTGATGGAAAGTGACGATCAGGTCGATGATGGAGCGTGCATACTTAAATTAAGTCTATTCACTCTCGCCTTGCAAAGGCTTATGTTAAAGCGTTTAGGGAACAGGCAAGGAAGAAATTCCACGAATTAGACGTTCCCCATACAAATGTGAAAGTGCGAATCCTTGGAATATCCACAATGTAGGCGTGGCACTAAAACCTACGTCTAGTCCTTACCTTACCTATTTGTGCCACCAAGCAGTAATATGAACATTATTGCGTTCCTTTTTCGAAGAGTAAGGGTGCTGGTAAAATTACAAGCACATGGAACTTGTCAACTTATGCCTGAAGGTAACAGGCGCAGTGGCAGTGCCTCTCAGACCTTTTTGGTTTAAAGCTCTGAATGGCACTGCAACTGTTAGGGACAGGCGTGTCGCGTACCACCAGGTGCACGACTTGATAGTCACGTCACTAGGTATCTTAAAAAAAGCAAATGTAATTACGCGTTCATAACGCAGTTATAGTGGTAATTGCGGAGAGTGTGTTTTATTTTAAATTTACCTTTGTTTTCAATAAAGTTAAAATTTTCAGTGTGTCATGGTGCTCCTATGCATGCACCTCCCTTATGCAGAAACCTGTTTCGCGCTTCGTACGACAAACATGTCGCCAATCGCGCGTGGCAACCAACTCGTTTCGCTCATTGCATTATAATATTTATACGTTTTCGCAATATATCTGCGTAATTGTTTGTAGATGGGCACTTTTTAATACACACCCGGTTTTAAATTCAAGTAAGCATCCAGTTCATATAAATTAATTTCAAGTTTATCAGAAATAATGTAAATGTCAAAGTCATAAACTGATATAAACAAGCATCATTTCATTTGTACTATCTCTTGCAACTTATGCAGAAATAATTAACATTGCGTTTGGACTCTCTTTTATTACCCGAATATAACATAAACTAAAACAAAAGTAATGTTGAGTTCTTAGGTTTTCGCGATTGTTACACATAGGAAATGAAACTATTTTTCCGGATTTAAATCAACCGTGACCATGGGACCTGTAAAGGGCCCGAAACGTCGGTTTGTTTGAAAAAACAAATATACGCGATTTAAATCCGGAAAAATAGTTTCATTTCCTAAAAGTAATGTTGTTATTATTGACTATTACGTCTAAATTTCAAGGCGCTTTCAATTGATAATACTTTATACAGGGTTATGAAAGATTGCGTCCAGTTTAACACGTATTAACTCTATGCCGCTAACGATAAGTATGATCCAAAATCCAAAGTATTAACTTTGATTTATTATATAACAGAATACTTTCCGGACGCAAATTACAATTATTTACAATTTTGACGGTTTACAAAGCATCTTTCACGTGTTCACGTGTAAGAAAATGCTTATAGCATCTTTAAGGTGAGGTTTAACAGGCATCATCAGAATATTGCTCCAAGACTGGTCAAGAGCAAGTCCATTTATTTTAAAAAACTCTTTGAAAAAACCTAGAGGTTAAAAAAAGATAAAAAATAGTTCACAGTATTCTTTCTCATTTTATTTAAGAGGTCGTTATCACTAGACGACATTAACTTTTCCATTATCTGATCTAAATAACTTCGTCACGGTCTTTTTCTGCCTCTTTCCATCGATCTTCTCTTCTATGATGCTTCTAAGAAACTTTCGTGACGTATCAGATGCCCAAACATCGTTCCCTTTCGGTTATCTTCGGTCTTTAACAAGCTTCTCTGTCCTGCACTGTTCTTAACATCTCTTCATTGGTTTTTCTTTCCGTCCTACTAATTACTTCCACTGTTCTCTAGTACCATATCTCAATTGCTTTAAATTGTTCTTTGTCCATGCCTCATTACTGCAATATTCCAAATGTACACATTTATCTGTAGTTTCTTGGACTTAATGTTGAAAGCTTTTTAGCCACTGCGATTCAATATAGTTCCAGAAAAATTAAACACGAGCACCAAGTAGGTAAAAACAAACATTTAACACATACACAATAAACATTTACATAGATAATAGAATCCTGTACCTGGATTACTAGAATAATGAATTATTCTATATACAGTAACTCTCACATAACCGCTTGGTAGCAGAACTTCCCTGGACGAACTCTCTCGTAAGGAGCTCTACTGCTACTAAAATCGTTAACGATGTAAACATCTCGAATCGTTGTTCCGATCAGTCTGAAACAACGGATCGTGAAAAAAACGAGGAACTGCAACAGGTTGGCAGTATTTCATAGAACGCGTAGGTATATTAACATAAAACGTCAAATTGAATTGCACCGTGTAAATGAATTTTTCCCATCTAATTCGCTAAAGGAAAATATACTCGAGTTGCTGATTCGTTGTTATATTTCCTCTATAGATAAATTAATATCAAATCGATAAATTACAAAGTATTGCGAAAATTATAATTGATCATCAAAAAGCCGAAAATATTATGTAATAAAACACGTCATCAAACATTTAAGTTATCAAGAACATTGTTATATGATATGCATATGATAAGTGATGCCAAAGTGATGCGATCAATTACAAATCTTTATGTGAGTATATGGTATCGTATGGTGTCACGGGCTATTGTTCGCAACTCCACGTCCAGGCACCTATTTTGCGTGTGGTGGGTGCAGGGTAATACTCGTGTCCCCCACTCTCCACCAAAAACCTCAGCACTCTCCTCGACTGCGACCTCGGCAGTCCCATATATTTCGCCCTGTATTCGACGACGCCGGAGCATTGCAGTAGGATGTGCGCGGCGTGTGACGGTTTCCTCCACCTCCGCATAGACGGCTGTCCGTGATACTTAGATTAAAAAGGTGTTTATTACATGGACCATGACCCGTTCGAGCGGCAGTTAGAATGTGCAGCTCTTTCCTTTTGAGCTTAAGAAATTTACGAGATAGAGATAGAGGCTTCGCTAGCCTGTTTACAAACCCTACAGGTTGTTCAGGTGTTATTTTTGTCATTTAACTATACACTGAATAGCATATTATCAAATAATTTCTACTAATAATTACTTACTATTAATTATTAGTAGAAATAAGATTTATCTGTGGAATCATCTCATTAGTATGTGTCCACTCGTCTTTACAACAAGGCAGCTGCCGCAGTGATGAGATCAGCGATAGCGTGTACCTTGGTTATTTGATTGGCGATGGACATCTATGTTATGTAATAATGTAAAAGACATATGCAAGTCATTGTTTCGTTATTTATATTTTATTCCGTACCGCTACGAAATACACATGTTCACTTTTTGCAAAACTGAACGCTAGCAATTTTGCGTAGAATTTGCTACGAAAGGCCTACGATGCTTTTTGTTTCTTTGAGTTGTACGTGTCTATATTTAGAAGTTCAACCTTGCATTGATAATCTATTAAGTCATTCTAAAGTAAAGTGCTAGAGAACCATACCATTTAGCCTAAAAGCATTCGATAATTTAATTGCATTATAATTTTTAACTCATTCCTACTTTTTGTTATTCGATGCTAATTCTTGCTACTATATCGTCCATCTTATTCAGCAACAAGACTTTCGTGGCGCGATTCAAACGTGAGACGTGTCTATATTTATTATTTACAAGCTGACTATGATTTCCATTCTTCGCGCTTCGTGTCGCCGCAGCGATGACGAGAAAGCCAGATGAAATATTTTTTTCACTTACTAATACGATTCGTTCGATGCTCTCGACGTCTCCATTTAGATTACAGACAATGGTCTATGCTTTTTCGGATGGTAAACAAATTCGATAAAATATGGTGTTCGATTTATATTTTTCATTGCACCAATGATCTCACGACCATACTGAAATAAATCTGAAGTTTACATTATTCAACGACAATTGTCCTTATTATGTAGATTATAAGGTGCCGTTTGTCTCTGACTCCTGATTTCTAAAGATCTGAAACCTGTATTTTTTGTTAACATTGACCTGCAAATTAGTTTACAATATTGTTGTTTTTAGTAGAGATTACAAAAGATGCCAAAGTACCATTTTATCATATACATAGATAAGATTCAAGAAACACGTGATATTGCAGCTGTTGTTAGTAATTAATTACACGTATAAAGTAGTGCGATAAGGTGTATTAAACATTATCAACACATAATGTAGGACATAAAAGACTGACTGGGAGGACTAAGCGATTTAATGGATGTTTTCGCTTCCAAATCAAAAAGGGAATCAAGATTTATCGACTGTGGAAAATTTAATTGCAACCGCAAAGGTAACGATCAACAATGATGCGCGGGAGGTTAAGTGTTTTACGAAAATAAAGGCAACAGAACGAGCACAATGACTCAGATGGAATCCAGTCGTGCCGCCATACTGAGCTTCGTCGGAATCAGAAATACAGTCCTAATTATAATCGCACGCATCCGTCCAGCACCTCAATCGGTCGCGGACGGCTCGGCGCGCCCAAACTTGCTTAAATGCAACTCTTTGTGGTTTAGATGAGGTGTTAATATGCCTCATTCTTAGCAACAGCTTACTCTTTTGTACGTTAGCTACTAGCATGACGACTTTGTACTATGTGCACAAAATGCTTAAAGAGGTTTCTTTACTTCAGGCCTTACACATAAAACGGGAACTTATCCGCATATAATGTTGGCATTTAATTTTAGTACTTAACTCGTACTCTGTGATATGTTGCTGTATTTGTGTTTGAAACAGTTTGGAGTAAAACATTTTCACAGAAATCGAATGACAATTATAAATTATAAATAGGTTAGAGCTGCAATCAAATTTTCTTTTTGCTTTTTTATATATTTTGTATTTGTTAATGTAAAAATAAATTATTTATTATTAGTTTTAGGATCTTGATTCCATTCTTACTCTATTTATATTTTTCATTGCATCAATGGACTCACGAACATATTGAAATAAATCTGAAGTTTACGTTATTCAACGACATTTGTCTTTATTACGTAGGTTATAAGATGCCGTTTATCTTAGACTCCTGATTTCTGAAGGCCTGAAACCTGTATTTTTTTTAACATTGATCTGCAAAATAGTTTACAATATTGTTGTTTTTAGTAGAGATTATAAAAGATGCCAAAGTACAAATTTATCATGCTTAATTGCTCACTTTTTTCGTATTAGGTAGTGAAAGTAGTTATAAGAGGTGGTAATTTTTTTGAGGATTGATAGATGTTTTTTTTAAGTTACTATTTTTATTATTGAATTATCTATAACATAATATTAATTTCAAAATTTCAGAACCTTTCGCTTCTTAAAGAGTAGCTAATTGAAATTTTCTACCTGAAATTATGTTGGCAAAAATTCATTATACGTGAAGAAAAAAAATCATATTTGATATTCATATAAGAAACAGTAGTAGCAGAGCTCCTTGTGAAAAAGAGTTCATCCAAGGGAGTACTACCTTAAACTTACCTATATCTGCTGCCAGCAGTAATGTGACTTGTCAACTTATATCTCACGGTCGGGCACAGTGGCTGGGCCCCTTAAGATCTTTGCGATTAAAAACTCTAGGTGGCACTGCAACTGTTATGGATAGGCGTGCCTCGTCACGTCCTTGGTATTATAAAAAAAATAGGTGGCGGAAAGATGTTATGGTATATATGAGTACATTACAAACAAAACAATATCGCCCAGGAGAACACCACAGACTAATAAATAAAACTAAATAGGGAAATTTGTAGAATATGAGCAACTCAAGTCAGTGGCCAGATCGCGATATGTGTACATAGGAGTTGCCGCATTGCGGCGCCGAGGGGACTCTGTGCCCTTTCGCCGTAAAATACTTCCTAAAGTCGGTTCTACTGTCACTTTATTTATACTCTAGAAACCAAATACACAAAATAGTTCCAGGTACATTATTGACTGTCTATTTCCTACAGCCGGGACTTGAAATAGATGCACGAGGAAAATTAATACCGAGTCGGATTTTACGTTACCTACCAGAATTTGTGTACGGTATCCGTGTTAAATGTTTACACTAAGTGGTTCCGTTTTTGCCTGTGCGGTTGCGTATGTTTATATTTACATGTGTTGTGATGACAATAATTACATTTGAACAAACGAAGCGGTAACGTAACGATGTCTACATTAATAATTAATTACCTTATACTCTAATTATTCTTTTCTCCTGTTCTTACTCTATTTTTATTGTATTTCTTTTAACACAGAAGTGTTAAAAAACTACATTAGTAGAAAAATTATGGGTAGAAACCCAAGTTTCGAAATTATCAACTTTATTTTCTTTCATAATTATCATGATAATTATAGTATCCGGTAATTAACTATGCTCTTACATAGTTCTGTCCTTTTTTTAGTAAAAACGGTAAACAATGAGAAAACTAATTTTAAAAACGAAGAAAGTCTTTGGGAAATTGATTTGGTTTGAGATTGACATTTGACACACTTGGACGTCTCTGACACATATACTTTATTTATAACGACGGAAGAAAGAAAAGAGGACTAGTATTAAAAAAAAAAGAGAAAATAGTACATATAATATTATTTTAATTTATTTCAGTATTTAATCTATTTTTATTTATGTAATGTATTAAATTCGTATTTAGTGATCATTTGTTGATCAATGTTGAGTTTGAAGATGCACTTGTTTGCTTTAAGTTTACCCGTAACCCGGAGGATGCCTGAAAGAGATTCTGTTGTCTTTTCTATATACAATAATAAATTTATTTAGAACAGCAAACAAGGTACAAGATATTACATATGATGATTTACAGCACTCAAATAAAAACAGAAAGTTATGGTTGTATATTACGTATATGTTCTCGTGTGCAATAAAGAGTATTTATTTGTACTGTGTTGTGATATAAAATGGACTAAACACAAACGTGAGCCTATTTCTTTTTTAAAAAAATACATCAAAATTTATTAATAAACGAATTGCGACATCGTTTGAGTAATTTTCACTCATAAGTTCATTCACCGAAAACTAGACTGATGGGTCTGAAAACAACGTTCCACCGTTCAGGTCTCGTGATAATGGTTCTCGAGATTTTATACGTGTTTTACAAGTGTTGTAAAATAATATGGAATATGAAAGTTTGTTGTTTTTTGTTTCCGCTTCAGCCATGTATCCAGTTTGTAATACATTAGTCGGGCGTTGATTTACACGGCGGCGTAACGTGGGCGCGTCTATTCATAGTACTAATCTACTAAATATAGTACGCATTCCCTATTATTTCTCGCCACTGACTCACTGAGTGGTTCCGCTTTTGAAATCTCCGCGGCTTTACACTTTCAAACGATGTACCCTGCTTAATCACGGGATAACCCAATTCAACTATACTAGGAAAAAAGCTCTCTTAGTTACATCACATCAATATAACGATTGAATTATTTACCGTCATCAACTCATTTATAAGTCCCACTGCTGGGCAGGGGTCTCCTCTCAGGTGAGGATTTAAGCTTATAGTCCACCACGTTGGCCAAATGCGGGTTGGGAAGTTCACACAACAGCAGTGGAGCTACTTGTGAATGAGTTCGTCCAGGGAAATACAAACAACCATTCTGACTACCATTCTGTATCGATCTTGCTTAAGGAAGTCTACGAAGACAGATTTTGGAAATAAGTAAAGGCGCAATTCGATGTCATCAATTGTTATTTAGTATTTTTCACACTGCCCAGTACAGTACCAGCACAACTCACTAATAACCGAATTTTTTACTGCGCCCTGAGACAGTAAAGTAGTTCATTAGCAGTAGAGCTCCTTGTGAAAGAGTTCGTCCAGGGAAGTACTATTACCTTACCTATTTCTACCGCCAAGCAATAATGTTAGTATTAATGCGTTCCGGTTCAGAAGGGTAAGGGTGCCGGTGAAATTACAGGGGACTTGTAAACTTATGTCTCAGGGCGACGGGTGCCGAGGCAGTGCACCTCAGATCTTTTCGATTTAAAGCTCTGAGTAGTATTTGAACAGGCGTGTAGTTTACCATCAGGCTCACGAGTTGTTCGTCCCGTCACTTGATATTATAAAAAAAACTCTTTATCTGTGAACTTCTTCATGTTGTTTTTCTTCACCGAAAAGCTCATGGTAAATTTCGCACATAAATTTCGAGAAACTGAGATGCGAGACTGGATTCGAACCCACAGCCCCGGCTACCACGGCTGTATTCATTAATTAATTCATATTACAGATATCACCATCATCATCTACAGCCTATTTTTCATTCACTGCTGGATATAGGCCTCCTGTAGTTTGTGCCATCCACTATGGTAATATAATATTAATTAATTATTATTACCGATGCTTATTTGTAAATATTTTAATAAAAATAACGTTCAAATTTTCTTATAAAGTCAAGACTTAAGAGTTTATACTACCTCGAATGGCTTTGCTGTAATCAACCATAATTATTTATATTAATAAAGGAAATCGAGCTGAGGTAGTATAAGATCACTCTTACGGATGGAACTTTACTATACTTAACTATAATGCAACTAATAAAAAATTGAGACGCTTAGCTTGTTTAAATACAGTTTAAGACGTTGTAGCAACTCAAGGACTTGTCTGTGTAAATAGCAGACGGACGCATATGCAAAGACGTGTGCAGGTAGAGCAGAGCGTCTCGTGCGCTTGCATCTGCCGCGGGGAGCGCCGGCGTAGGTCGCACCGCGTCGCGCGTGGCAACCGTCATATCCGCCAAAGTGACAGACGCCCGCTGTAAGTGGCAAGTGACAGATGGGATGACCATTACATTCTACAACTTTCATACGGAAGATGGATCTCTTGAATCAATTATCAATAATACTGGCAAGTTCGATTAATATCATAGAAATAATACATTGTATTATTGAAGAAAAACGTAAAAAGATGGACACGAAGGTCTGCGATACAAGGTACATTATTTACACACGTTCAGTTTATGGCAGGCTCTTATCTAACTTTATCGTAAGTACTACTCAGGTACATATTGCCTAACAATGAATGACGTCGTTGGTCGGGTCGATAACGAATTAAGTATTACATTTTTTTGTTGCATTCTGATAACCTTCATTTGCGCCAAATTTTGATTATTCATCAACGACCTACGTACGTCTCATTGCTTATTTGGCACCAGTTTTGATACCAATGTTCGTGTCAGTCGATATGCCACTGTTGGGCATCGGTCAACTTTAGGCTAGGTTACAGACTACCGTGTCAACACTCAATCACACAATCTTTTTTCCTTCAAGCAAGGTCATTAGTAAACTGCACATACGTGCAAACGTGGGAATCAAACCCAGGACCTCCTACATAGGTGGCAAGCGTTCACCCTACTAGACTATCACTGCTTATGTATGTAATATACGTACCGTTAAAGTTTAATTTTTCTAGCTTTAATTACTCTAAATAAATCGAAATTATATTTACTTAACATTCATTTCGTCACGGCACATTATTTAAGGCTCGTTACTCAGAAGAACTGATACAAGCAGCCATTCCGCTATGACTTGTACCACTTACGTACGCGCGTCGGGAGCGCGGCTAATTATAATCGACTAAACATCATCGAGTGCTCGTAACTTAGGGTCGCACCTCGGCTATGTATTTTTAAATACGTTTTTTCTACGCTTTCTTACTCAAGTACCGATAATAGGCATTCTTATTTAGGGTGAGTAACCCAATCGTTAAATCCGTTTATAGACGTGTTATTGAACATTGCGTGTTTATAACTTTAGATCTTTTGATTTGATCATATTTAGTGTTATCATTCGTTGGGTTTCCATTTCTTTTTCAGTGATTTTGTTAGAATCCGAAGTATTCATACGCTATTAGGACACTATTGTTTTGGCAACCCTAACCCGTTCGATCTCGTTCCGCCGCGTCCAAGTGCCCGAGTTTTACATTTGCACCTTGCTGTTGACAATAAATTGCTACAACTTTTTGCACAGCCGACTGATAGGCAACTACATCCGCTACAAAAACCTTTGATCCGCACGACTGTAGAACAATTTGTCAAATTGTGCAGCCATCAATTTTGTAGACGACTAAAGGTGCTCATAACTACTTTGCAATTGCAAGTAAATGATTGTCAAGGTTGAGCAATGTTTGGCGTAGTATGTTTTTGGATGGGTGACCGTCATCAAATTAATTATCACTTCGTAATAACAGTTACAAAACCGTACTTTCAGCGTGACTAGATATTATCTAAAAGGCGTTGGTGATAGCGTTGTCAAATAATGAAAATAACTCGATAAGGAACTGACGATTACAACTACGTAAGAACAAAGATATCATAATAACTAATCTACCTACACGTGCTCTATTTATCCAATTCGTCTTGGGCTCTTGCCAGATATTCTAAATACCATACGCGGTTCCTTTCGAATTTTGTTTATATTAACAATTCTCCGGGTATCAGGTACTGATTATGAAAGATTTAAGAAAATGTGTATGTGGTTTTGACTGGTGTATTATTGTCTATACGAGTTTGAACATAGTATTTTTTATATTGAATATTTTATGTAGAGAATACTTATACCTGAACGACGTATTTTAGTAACAGAACACGGTTTTTTTGGTAACATTTAATAGAATTTTGATGTCTGGTTGTTTGGTGTGTATAAACCGGTAAATGCTGAGAGGAGACCGTTTTCAATCTTAACGCGTAATCGTTTAGCTTGACTTTTATAGTCCTTATAAGGAAATGAGACCAACTAAGAATAATTAAAAAGTTTGGACTGAGTTTCAATTTTCTTCAGTTTTACTAAAAAAGGAAACAGTCCATGTAAATTTATAATTTATAGCTATGTACCCCATTAACAAACAAAATCTACGTGTAAGTTAAAAGTAGAGCTACTAAAACGTTAATTAAAGGTTATAAAAAAAATTCAACCACATCGTTAAACGTAGTAATGTTTAAAAATTGCACTTAAAATATAATTTGAAATGTTCATAAAGTGTAGTCAGTTAAAAGGGGCATAGTGGATTAGCCTCGAGCTCCATTGTTTAGTTCACAATGTGAAAATAAAACTTCCGCAACGTTACAGCTATAAAACAGTACACGTGTTATGTCTTTTTATTGCGAATATCTCTCACTAATACATTCAAGACGCTTCTGATAACATTAAACTCTTTGACATTGAGCTCTAAGAAACAATATAACGTATTTAAATGCTCGTATATACTCACCTTTGATTACTGTTGCATATTGATATGAAACCTTCCGTGAATTTCAATACAAAGTGAATTATGCAAAAATATTGGCTTAAGAATTATAATGGTGAAAGTACTTGTAGCAGTAGTAGCGTTCAAAACATCTCGATTTGTTTAATCTAGACACGTTTCCATGTAAATCTTAATTCCTGTGTTCCGTTACAGTAATGCCAGTGTCCTCATCGCTGCTTACATATTTCTCTGGAAACGTATCACCTTGTCGCTGGGTAGCTGGTTACATGCAATTAAAAAGCGAAAAGAGCGCGATTCTGCGGCCAATTTCGAGAAATATCGACGAGGTCGATGAACCGTGTCGACGCATCGTCCGCGTCTTCTCGCTCAATTTTTTACATTTTTTATATTATACGGACGATTTTGGTTGAGATTGCGGTGGCGTACTTTGTTCGGCCTTTTTAGGCTGTTTTTAATAAAGCTGTTTTACTTTCAAATGTTTTAATATCCGTCGCGAAAACAAGCACCTTCCGTTGCAATATTGTCACTTATGTGGAGATCGTACCCACATTTATGGCTGACTTTCAGAAATGTAATGCAAATTGGCATTGTGAACAACATTGTTGCATAGGTATTAGTTGTTAAGAAAAATTAAACAGAACAACTTATGATAGAGTTTTAGATGTTATCAATGTCAACAAATAACTTTTATTATACATAAAATTGGAACGCGAAAATAACACGCCTTGGAACGTGGCCGATTTATTAAACGGTGAAAATTTCTCGAAAGTCAATCGTGAAGATGTTCTTTTCAATTTGGCCGGTTTGGATATTTTTTGCTTGCGCATGAGAGAGTCGGTCATCGTCCATTCCCAGTAGCTTCAAAAGAAAACCGTCGACGAGAGGGTGTTCAGATATACTACCAATTTGCTGAAAGCTTTGCTCTTTTGAATTATTATCGTACATTATATTGGTAATAGCGTTCATTGAACCCTCAGTTACGTTGTCGGTAGCTCGACACCCATAATTACAAATTTTGGCTTGAAGCTATAGTGAAATTATTTCCTATTTACCTAATATCGGTTGGTTATACAGCGATTGTTATAGATGACGATGTAACCTTATATTTCGACTCATCCGAAGAACAGGGTCTATGGTGATTAAACAGCGAAAATATAATAAATACATAACCTCGTTAATCAAACTAAGACCTATCTATATAGGTATTTTCAGAATTTTTATATCTTATTTTTTCTGACATGTATAATCGAACACCGGTCGATCTGATATCCATAGCGAAGAACAACGATTGAAATATATGTACAATGTTCTCAGAATAAGCAGTCCTGCACATAGGCGTTTGTTCTACGAATAGTATGAATCGATTTAAAAGAAATGTCTTGTTTACTTCTGCGTTTACCTCTGTTTCTCAATTTATTGTAAAAAACGTGACCATCACAAAATTAAGGCGTGATCAAGGGACCTTTAGCTGTTAATGTCGAATACATAAAGGTAAACAAATATAAGAGATGTACCCTGTTTCATTTGGTAGCATTCTGAGACGAAGGCGAACAATAAAATATCATCGGGCGTTGAAATAAATAAAAAGAGCAGCCGCAACTGGCCAGGTGCGGTGGGGGCAGGTGGAATAATTGGCAATTCTTTGTCTCACCCACACATCACTACGAAAACCTACCGCCACTTAAATACTTAAACTCTTCGATGTCTTATTTTATAACTTTTAACCACATTCGCCTCATATCACCGTGTCTCGCAGCTGCCATGATTAGGTGTCATTCGCACTTATTTCGAGATGAACGACAAGAACTCCCAACAAAAACCAATGTCGGTATGATGTTATTGTTTTATAGCAACAATGAACGGTGCGACCAATTCTCATCTGACGCTTTCAATCTGCTTATTACGATTGAATAAACAGTGTGAAACTGAGGTAACTCCTGGCTCAATGTCGCATTTGCCAGAAAAAAAACGTTATAGAATGACGCTGCTGATATCGAATCTCTGATAAAAAATTCAAACAATGTGGTTTTCCTACCAATGTTAGGACCAGTCGCAAATGACTGCTGTACTTGCGTTACGAAACGCCACATTAACGTTGATTAAGGGTTTGCCAAACCTAGAGGCAAACACGGTCTGAAATTAAGCAAATTTTCTAACAAGTTTTGTATCTGTTTGCGAGTTACGTTAGTGATACCATTAAGAGTCACATTCCATTGCGAATATAGTTCACCTTGTACGAATTAAAGAAAGAATATCGGGAAATGTCCTCAATAAATAGATTAATTAATCCGATGGACAACGATTTTTACATCGATAATCATAAGCACAGCACACTGTGACTGTCAACGTGAGTGAAATTCCGGAAGGCCGGAATGTGGGTGAGGTAACCCCATTCGGTGTCTGCACATGCGCTTTGCTCACAGCGATTTCTGTTGTAATCCGACCGAATCGAGAAGCATATTATTCTAATGGGACGGCGTATATTCGTTTTTATCTGCAACTCGGGCGGTTTTTAACCTCATTGTGCGAGTACACGCAGCGGCAGAACCCGGTCACTTAGCTCGTACGCATATTATCTACATTTGCATAGTGCGGCAAGTACCGGTGTCGACTTACGCGCCACTGCCGTTTGTAATGTACTCAAATAGCAGAAAAGTTCATAGTTTCTCTCTTAATCTAGAACAGTAAAATTACATACGAATCTGTAGTTGGTAAACATTTTTGGACTCCATTAAATGAACTTTACATAAAAATTTCTAAAGGAGTCGTCAAATTTGAATGAAATATTTTTTATTGCCAAAATTTCAATATCGACACAGAATAGCAATGTAGGTATCACAGAATGAGCGCATTTTTATCGTAATTTTTTTAACTGGACGCAAACTTTTTCGTATAGATAACTTTACGCAGCAAAAGTAAAAAAAAAGTTAAGTAAACATGAGTATACTAGATGACTTTATTGTCTGCAAGATTGATCATAAATCCAGATATTTGGCCAAATTATGCTCTTATCTTCAAACTTGTACGTCCACGCAAAGATGTTATAGTGAAAAACCAAAATTTCCACCCAAACAAGGAACTGAAAGACAAGGCCTCGATGATTTGTAGCCGACAGAAATAGGTAGTGAAACGTGGTCGAAAAAAGATGCAATGATGACAACCTCCGTGAGGTCATGACCCTCACTATGAGGAAACTGCGAGGGAAATAGCCGATGAAGGCTCAACTTGCTCACTTTGTTTATAAGATTTTGTCCTAAAAGGCTTATGAGATTAAAAATTATTTCGTTGCCACTCCTGTTTGATTACGATAAGAAATATTTAAAAAAGGTTCATTTACAACAAAATGCGTAACTTGTATATAAAAAAATATATAACAAAAACAATTCATTCACTACCATACTAAAAACATTTCTTGTAAAAAGAGCGTATTATTCAGTCTCAGAATTCATGCGGAATCAATCAATCAATCAATCTCTAATAAAATTTTCTCGATGTATATATAGCCTATATTTATAGGTATTTATTTCCCAAAACTAGATTTAAGTACAATTTGCTATTCCCTGTCAGGGTCCATTTGATATTATTGTTTACTTGTAACAACTGTACTTATGCCATGTTTGCAATAAACGATATGTAAGTTATGTTATTCAAGGCAAGAGTGAATAGCACTTTCTAGGCATAGCATGATTCATAACCCCTGAGTCTCCCAGGGCTCAAGGGTATCTATAAAAATTCCCCCCCCCCCCCCCCCGTCAAAACAAAAAGAAAGGTATGGCATGGGACAAAACAGAACATGCGTGTTGTTAATTTTTTTTAAATAGCGCGAAATCGAAAAATATGTAAAGCCGGCCCATCAGATTTTACAAGATTAGTTCATATTTAATTTTTAATCATTTAACATTTTTAGTTCTTTTTCATTTTTTTTAAATAATTAAAACACTTCGTAACTATAATCAACATGTTTTATTTTAAACAATAATAATAAATTTACAGGCGTCTCGCTCTGAGGGAAAAAATATGGCCACGTTAACCATGGTCCGTACGACTACATCGTACTTTTAGCCATAAGTTGAAATTCTGGTCAACTGAGTTACTTGCTAAAAAAAGTAATGGATTTCATAAGTAGATACTAACTTTTTATTGAAACAATCCCGAGTCAAAGTCTATGTTTGTGTCCACAGACATATTATAGATAGATAGATATACACATGTCTGTGATGGTGACCAATGAATCCCACAGAGAGTGGTTATAATTTAGAATTGTGGGAAAAATATTCGCGCGTGATCGAATTAGTAAGTATGTCCCGACTCCCCCTACGTCGACTCCACCCATATCGTTTCAAACCGATTTTTTGTTTAGAAAATAAATTTTTGAATGGTAAAACATTTCTACATTTCTATCCCCCAAAAAACAATTAGGGTAGTGCAAAACCTCATTAGTATGGAAATCATGCCTCACTGGTTTCAGTATGTGAAGTTCATAAGAGTATTTACGGACGGGTACATGTGACAAATCAAAATATGTACATCAAGTCTTGATGCTTCTTATACCGTACTATTAGTGCCATGGTTCTGGGTCGATTGCAACCAAAGGCTCCCCAAAGGATCTTAAAGATCGCCGTCCACAAAGGTTGCATTATGACATACCAATTGATTGATTTCGTTAACAACAATGGTATTTTATTAAGTCTGTATTAAGAGACTATACAACCTCAAATCTTTGACTTAATGAAACATTGCACCCCAATAAACCGAGCGCGTCTGGAAGCGGCGTCCAGGTGGGAATATGGCCACTGGCTACCTGCTTTCCCCTCTGCCAGTACCGGTACCTTCCTGAGCGCCGAGATCATTCGCATAGTTGTAGGCTTCCGCCTTGGTATTCCAGTTTGTTCCCCTCATCGGTGTCCTTGTGGCAAAGACGTAAGTGCTCTGGGTCACCACGGTCTTTTCTGCCTCCTGAGCGCCGGCCGTATCTCCCGGCATGCAGCCCTCAACGACGTCATCCGCCGGGCCTTAACCGCTGTTAACGTGCTCGCTATACTCGAGCCAAGCGGCATGTCGCGAACAGATGGCAAACGCCCGGACGGAATGACTCTCATCCCTTGGAGTATGGGCCGGGTACTGCGTGGAATGCTACATGTGCCGATACACGTGCCCCATTCCATCTCCAGCACACCAACAAGAGGGCTGGCTCCGTAGCTGAGCTGGCGGAAAGTATAAAAAGAAATCAAAATGTCGGCTCCGGCTACCTATTTACAGCCTTTAGAGTCGAAACCGTTGGCCCTTGGGGTCCCAGTGCCCTTCACCTGTACAAAATTGTATCGAAAAAATTAATACACTGTCTGGGAAACTGTATAGAATCTGTCCAATTGAGAGATTGAAAAAGAAAAGTGTTGTTGCGGAGGGGCTTTACACCTATAGACATAATACTAATATTATTGGTTAACACCTAATTATGACGACGTCAGTTATTATTAAGGCTGCTGATAATTTTGATTTTTATCTATTTACAATAATGACGATTGTTCACCACATGCGCAAGTCTCGGTAACATGTCAAATTCCACACCAATGCGCAGTGGTTTATTTGAATACTCGTCTGATATTGATATCGCAAATTGTGGTCCGTCAGTGGGTCCCTTAATTTATTGATAGTAATGTGTACATTGTTTATTTAAAAAATTCCACACTACATGAATGTAAACATGTGAACATACGTGTGTGTATATATCGAGTTCTTAGATTTTCGCGATTGTTACACATAGGAAATGAAACATTTTTTCCGGATTTAAATTGCGTATGTTTGTTTTTTTCAAACAAACCAACGTTTCGAACCCTTTACAGGTCCCATGGTCACGGGTGACAGTCAACCGTGACCCGAAACGTTGGTTTGTTTGAAAAAACAAATATACGCGATTTAAATCCGGAAAAATAGTTTCATTTCCTATACGTGTGTCTTTTATTATAACGCAATAAAGTGGAAAGTTACAAGAAGTTATTTGATATCAAAACACGAATTTTATTGGCCTAGTTAAGAATATAATAGGTAAAACAAATGGCAATAGCTATGCGTATGACAACTACTTAGAGAAAATATTTTGGTGGATCATAATGTACCTAAGAGAAGAAAAAATATTGTTAAACTATTTTGTTTATATCCAACTAAACAGAAACCCAAACAGAGAATAATGGTTTTTGTTTGAGAAATTTATGTAATGAAAAAATGTTATGATACACCGTCTGAAAAATTACACAAGCTAATGCTTAATAGCATTTTTTATTTAAATGCTAAGTACGGAATTGCTATTAAATTTGCTTATTAAATGTATTTAAGTAAGTTTTGCTCAGTGTAACTGTCACCTTGTCAAGGTTTTCTACGAGAGTGTTAGAATCTGCGACGTACTTTATAGCGTGAAACACACTGACAGCAGGTGCGGGTCGGGCGCGTGTCAAGTCGGGTGCATGGCGTGTGTAATTCCGTGTATTCCGCGGGATCTGACTGTGTGTTGTCGTCCACATAAATACATCGAAGTACACACGTCGTGCTCATCTTTGTGTGTTTCACGCTTACGCGTGAAAATATTTAAAAAGTTACAACAAAACAAAACTGCTAAGACCGTGTCCACGACATGCTCGTGATAATGAGATAAGGTTTTTCCCTCTCAGTTGTATAAAATTCTAAATAGTAAAAAAGTCGTAATTTCTGTGTTTTTAAGTCATTGGTGAGGTGAAAGATGTTTGTTTGGATGGAGCAAGTGGAAGCTTGAGGTCTTTGCCTACCCCGATGAGAATAAGGCGAGTATCAGCTTCAAAGAAAAAATTCAATACAATAAGTGCATAAACGAGCGAGTGAAGACGCTGTGACAAGCAGATATAAATCTTTCGGAGCAACATGGCTTCAATACTATATTATATACCCATTTTTTTGACTATGAATACTATAGTAGCGGCAGTGGACCTCCTTGTCAAAGAGGTCATCCAGGGACTGCCACCTTACATATTTCTACCGCCAAGCAGTAATGTTAGCATTACTGCGTGCCAGTTTTGAAAGTTAAGGGTGTTGGTGAAATTATAGGGACATGGGACTTGTCAACTTATGTCTCAGGGTGACGAGCGCAGTAGCAGTGCCCCTCAGATATTTGCGATTCAAAGCTCTGAGTGGCACTGCATCTGTTATGGACAGGCGTGTAGCTTGCCATCAGGCACACGACTTGTTCGTCCCGTCACTTGATGGTATAAAAAAAAGCAAAAATATCAAATCTGAGTACGATAAGTCGACTTTGCTCGCCAGACATGTCTTTTTTAAAACCATCTTCTAGAAACCACACAGGCCCACATGTGAACCCACGCTGGCACAGGCGATACCTACTCTTCCCATGACGAGTTGGCTCGAGTTTGGGATGCGCGGCCCGTGTAACCACAGGCTGTTTTTTATGTAGCTTGATACATATTAAACAGTACATTGAGGTGCATTCATAAACTTCCATACTACAATGAAACTATACGCATGAGTAAAAAACAAACGAGATAATATGCGTATACAGCCTCCTAACGAGATGTAAATGCATTTATTACTGCACAAAGGTCGACGGCAATTTTCATTTCATATCAACCACATCTAAAAGGGAAAACGAAAATACGCTTTACGTGACATTTAACGAGGCATGCAATCGTAACAATTGTTTGTTGCTCATTAGAATCAGTTGCCTTGTAATATGTTGGTACAATACAATTTTCGCCTATGAGTTTCCTGTGAATTTCGGATACCTCAAAACGTATTAATGGCAGATAAATGAATCTGAAAGAGCCATTGTCGCTTAATGGTCGCCGACTTGAATCCTTGTGGCAGCATGTACCTACGACTACAATTTGTGAGTTACATACGACTATGTTTATTTTTTAGTAGCAGTACCTCTCCCGGACGGTGAAGAAAAACATCGCGGTGACACCTCAAGGTCGAAGATGGTTCACAGCCTTTGGAAAACGTGTTCAGTGCCCAACTCGCATTGACCCAGTGCAGTGGACTATAAATATTAGACAACATCACAAACGTTTCTCCGATAGCAAAGGAAGTATAACTAAACCACTTGTGTTATGGAAATCGGAAATAACCACGGTATCACAAACATCTAAATCCGAGACAATATACAAGTTAGGTTTTCTATATTGACTCGACCGGAGATCGAACTCAGGACCTCAGAGGTAGCGACACCATGAAAACCAGAGTGCAAGCCACTCGACCACGGAGGTCTCTATGGTCTAACTAAAACCTGTCCTTAAAAAAGACCCACGCCCAGCAGTGGAACGTATAACGTTTAAGCTTGACCTCGGTGATTCCACGGTTTGCTTTATGGGCGATGGGTGACGAGGTCTCGGGTTCGATTCGCTGTAGGACCAATTCGGAAACCGAACTTTTCTAAATTGGCTCTAATTACTCTGGTACTCATAGTACCAGAGAGGCTAGGCTAGGTTTGATGATGACGTGGTGATAAAAGGAACTTGTCATCAATATGAATGATACCCACAAGTGGATGAATAGGGCTGTAGATTGGGATGATGATGAGTTATTTAGTAGATATCATCAACTGAATAGTGTCAAAGTCAATTCATCTTTATTTTATAGGTAAGCAAATTACACTTGAAATCGTCATATTGATTAAGTGATTATCACTAGTATCAGGTTTCTTACCATGGTATGACTTCTTTTTATTTTCCCGATATTTCGGAACGTACATACCGTGGTAAGAAACCTGATACTAGTGATAATCATTTAAAGAATAACCACGAAAGTCTTAAAATTTATATATTGATTAAACTCTACTGCTCATTCATAAGGCATTCCCCTGATAAGAATAAACAAGAAACTATAGAGACTACTCTTCGTAAATATACATTGAATACATTTATCATTTTTGTATCGAGAATACCTGTAAGGTAAACTAGGTACTAGTGACCCTACCACGGAATTTTGTCATCCAAATACGCAAAAGTTGTATAATAGAATGAAGTATTTGTTTCACTATAGTTTTAAACGTCGTAAATAGCAAATTTTGAATGTCACCCGGATACTTATTATGGAAGTGTTATACATTGCCCCTTAAACGAATTTGTGACTTTGTGAAGACGGCTGGCGAGAACAGCTGCAGCAGTGTATGACGAACCAGACCCCTGTACGGAAACGACAGCAGATCGCGTGTGGCGTGTAACCGTTATTGATAAGAATATTTTGATAGTTAACATCTTCCTGATTATTATGTGTACTCAGAATTAGCGTAAAATAAATATATAAGTAAATATAAATATAATATGATAAGTGGGGAAAAACTAAATAACTAAATATGCGACATTGAATACACGCAATCGCAACAATGGTCGTGAATGAATGTCCCCCGCATACCCGGATAATGATGTTATTTGCTTCGCCTTCCGTCATCGCACATTGATGTAAACACTGCTTGTTACCTTTTTGTACACGCTACAGCTGGAGATTTTTTAATTATTAATAATTCCTACACTGTATTATTGAAATACGTTAAAACAAACGTCGTGTGTTGTGGTCTCTTGTATGCAATAATTGATTTTACAACACATTGAGTTAAACAAATATTTAGCTACATAGCTAATAATTTTAAATTTATTATGTTATAAATAGTAACTAAGGGTTATTTTTAGATAATCGTATCTACATATATATGGTTTTTCGATAAGATAATGATAGTAGTTGCCTGGTAGAAGATAACATTTTACAGTAAATTTTTGTTGCTATTTTATATATTAACATACATTTGTCGTTTTGCGTACAAAATCCTCAGGGTGTATGGACAGTCTTTCTTTATGATACCAATTGGCCGGACGAACAAGTCGTATACCTGGTGGTTAGCGACACGCCTGTCCATAGCAGTTCCAGTGTCGCTCAGAGCTTTAAATCGCAAAGATCTGAAGGACTCTGCCTCAGCGCCCTTCACCCTGAGACATAAGTTGACAAGTCCCATGTGCCTGTAATTTCACCAACTCCCTTACCTTTCAAAACCGGATCGCAATAATGCTCACATTACTGCTTGGCGGCAGAAATAGGTAAGATAGCAGTGCTTCCCTTGACGAACTCTTTCATAACGAGCTCTACTGCTACTAAAGTATCTCAGGGCGCAGTAAAAAAGATCGCTTATTAGCGAGTTGTGCACGTACTATACGGGCAGTGTCATGAATACTAAATAACAATCGATGATGTCGAATTGCGCTTTTACTTATTTCCAAAGTCTGTCTTCGTAGACTTCCTTAAGCAAGATCGATACAGAATGGTAGTTATCAAACACTTGAGAGGATTCTTACTTCTTTAAGGGTACGGAGGTTATTGACCTACACCCACTATGTCCATTTTCAGGCAACGGTCACCTTGTGCCTACATATTTCCGCATCGGACTTTGTCCTTATGCAAATCCATTCATTCGTGAACTGAGTGCTTAATTTACTTGTGAATTTATTGTATTTTTTGTTTTGTTTTTTCGTTAATTTAATCACAGTTGTCTCTTGTTTTTTTGTGAGTCTCTTTACATGTGAGTAAATTTGTATAAATATAACATAATAAAAGAAAGTCGGTACTTATAAATAAACCATCAGATGACAAATCGCAACTTTGTCATTAACGTAAATAGAACTGTTGACAAAGGGGTAATGATACGTCAGTATAGAGCGGGGAGGAGTGTAGAGATTGTTATAAATTATTTTAATAAAGTTAAACCTGTTAATCAAACAATAAACCTAGTCGTTTATTACCGATTTGGAAAAAGATTTTGTATCAGTGACGTAATGGCAATATATCTTGTATAACTATTGTTTTATTACACAATGGTTGACAGAGACACAAGTGTTTTGTTCCTTCACTTGCATTAGGCACAATTATATTGCGGCGGAACGGAGTGGAAGCGAAATTTCGTAATGATATTATACATTGAATAATTTACTTATTTATTTATTTATTCAAAAAATGTGTAACATACAGGTTGCTTCATGGCGTTACAGCAATTCATCAAACAACCGGAATTTAGAAATAAAAGATACTTACTAATATAAATTAAATTTTACTATTGACTAATATCCATCCTTACATCTATCTAACACTTTCTTCCATTCGGTCATCAGTCTCTCTATTCCTGTCACCAATGCATCACACTGCGGTGATGCTGCGAGCACGGAGTTGAGGAGTGCAGTCACACGGGGAATGGGCGATTGCCGCTGCAGTTTTGTGCGTGAGGGTTCAATTGCCAGGAGGGGCCTTGCCATACCATGTCGCCTGTTGCAGTAATCGTTCGGTACCCTGAATCTAAGGCTCTTTTCCACGAAACTCACACTGTCAATATTATTTCTTAAAATATTTAAAAAGAACCGTATTGATAACATTCCTGCGCAATTCCGAGGACTCAAAACCCAAGTGACAGTAGGAAGCGTGTGGGGTACCGAAATCGGTAGTAATAATAATTTCTCTTATACAAATTTCTCAAAAACTTTTTTTTAACTTGCTCCAACATGAGAATATATTTATTTTCATATGAAGTCCACACCACTGCATTCGTCTCTAGGATGCTTCATCCTAGAGACAAATGCAGCGGTGTGGACCAGTGCTGTGTTTGACCGTGTGACCGTTTTCGTTGCAGAAGTAGTAAGTGGGGTAGCGTTACGCAACACGGACCCTAACCTCTGATATGCACACTTTGTGACTTTCCGAGCATGGGTTCGGAATGTGAGAGAGGCGTCAATGGTAACCCCGAGACCACGGACCTCGCTTACACGAACCATCGCCATAATGACCTTTCTGGTCAATTGTGTAACATACAATCTAGATACGAACCAAAATCTTCCGCGGAATGCACGAGCCTTCTCGAGTATGCGCGATAATTCCGCGGAAGGTTAAGAAGAAGAACAATCGTTACAAAAATTCGCTCCCATTCCATTCCGCCGCAATATAAATTGAGTTTGAGTCTTGCTATTTTGCCGGCCTTATCATAACTAACGTAATGGACATTTTTATCTAAATTGAGTTATTCACAAATCTGGAATCAGCGAAACGAGATCAACAACCCCCTAGAAGCGGTTATATTATATCTTATTTAATTTCAGTTTTATTGCAAAACAAAATTAGCGCAATTGATATTTTTCAAAGACAAAAAAAACGTTAGATGCCAATATCTCAGAAGTTACCAAAATGCAAATACGTTAGTTATGACAAGAAGGGCACTACACATGACCGTTTGTTATCTGTTTGTTATTTTAGTATTAATACAAAAATATATATACAGGGTTATTTGTAAAATTACTAACATCTCGCGGGACTATATTTTAAGTAGTAGAACTCCTTGTGCAAGAGTTCGTCCAGGGAACTACTGCCATCTTACCTATTTCTGCCTCCAAGCAGTAATGTGAGTATTACTGCATTTCGGTTTTGAAGGTAGGGATTTGTTGACTTATGTCTCAGAGTGATGGGCGCAGTGGCAGTGCCTCTCCGATGTTTGCGTTTTATATAACTCTGAGTGGCACTACATCTGTTACGGACAGGCGTGTTGCTTACCACCAGATCCACGACTTGTTCATCCTGTCACTTGGTATTATGAAAAAAAAAATACTAAATCATAAACAATAAATATATAATTTTTGTATGAAAGACAAAAATAAAAACATTTAAATAGAACATTCTAAATGGTGATAACTCTGTGCGGTCTGAGGCTGAGATTCATCGGTTAGAGGCGGTGGACGGGCCATGTTGCTCGAAAGCATGGCTCCTGATGTAAAGCGGTCTTCGAATTGCGATCTTGGGGTGAAAACCGCCGCAGAGGAAGACCGCAGATGCGTTGGAAGGATGCTACCAAGACAATGGTGGGGTTGAATTGAATACAGATGACACAGAACCGAGAGAAGTGGCAGAAACTTAAGGAGATCTACACCGATATGATTGAAAATGAAAACGACAAGAAAGAAGAAAAGACAGATTTAAATAGTGTCAGATAGTACATACAACAAACTTAATAATTACTTTCGGTAAATGTACTATGTTTTGTAAAAAGTCTTGAACAAAAGATGATTATGATGTTAGTAATATAGCCCTGCCGGGTTGTTAGTATTTAACATTAATAACCCTATATGTTACTTTAACCTATTTTAGCGAACGATTTGTCTATTTTACATAGAATCGCATTAATCATTACATCAATCTCAAACGCTGCTTATTGAAGTGTTACTACGACGTCAGCTTGACTGTCTGTCTAAACAGTCGGGTACTTTGATATCTATGTAAAAACTAATGACCTTGAGACGTCTGTGTTAGTGCGACAAGTATTTAAAAATCTTTATATTAGTGTTAGTGGTAAATTATTATTTATATGCGAGATGGAATCTTCTGGTAACATCTTTATCGTTCAAGTTAAGACAACAAAATCATTATATTGTAGGAAATTAAACTATTTTTCCGGATTTAAATCGTGTATATATATTCCGGAACAATAGTTTCATTTCCTATGTGCAACAATCGCGAAAACCTAAGAACACATTATTATACTGTTTTACTAGAATAGAGATATCAGATAGTCACGGCACTTTTTCTTTGTGTTCTTTTATCTTAATTAAGATTATTGAATGGCACGATGTTTTACTACCATGATAATCAATTATTTTCTGTGAAATTTTGTACAGTCAAGAGCACGTCTAGGTTGACACTTTGTATTTTGGACTGTTCTTATCGTCAGCGGCTTTAAATCGGATCGGAGCGGATTTAAATCTTAAGTGTCAAGCTTGACGTGCTCTTGACCCTGTAGGTACTAGTTTGTTATAATTATTAATACAAAAATCGAACGTTTGGAAAAATTCCTTTGATCTGACTGGATTCGAACCAGCACCTTCAGCATACCGTGCATGACTTTCTCCCAAATGAGCTACGGAACAAATCAGAAGACCTTACGATTTTTTTATGTGCTTGTTGCAGTTTTTTGTTTTTCTATGAAATGTTCTTTCTTTTCAAAATTTTTCTATCTTTTCTGTTACTATATATTTGAAGACCAGTTTTTCTTTTATAATTGCTATCAAAATATAGACTCATCTTAAAACATATATTTCTTCTTTAAAATCCCGGGAAGCCGGAATAGCGTGACGTTATATGTCAAGATTTTCATATTTAAAATAAATCTTCGAATGACTTATGTTACCTTCTCGTATAAAAAAGGTATCCGTTGTGTCAGTGTTTGTGTTAAGAAGTCGTAACTTTGTAACTCATTAACCGCCAATCTAATTTAAATGTGGCGTAGCGGACTGTATCAATGGGGTTCGGGTGCTACCGAAGAGTGAGGAAGACCAAAGGAAATGTACTTACAGTTTATAAAAACTATTTAAGTAATGATACGAAAGAAACACAGAGAAAAGTTAAAATCAAAGAAAAAGGCGCCAAAAACAAGTACATTTGAATTTAGAATTTCAATGTAAAACTAAATTGCTAAAAAGACTATTATGTAAAAGATTTGTAACGACTGCTACGTTTCGTTACAGGTGGTATTTACTCGTTAGGTCTCGTTGAGAATCTGATGCCAGTCAGGATCACTCTACTCGATCGACTATCCGACTAATAGTTACAAAGCATCATTTGTCATTTCATTAGAGATCAGAATTGGCTGAATATATTTGCCTCAACTTCAAGAGTTGATAAAGCGTTTCCCAGAAATTATGGAATTATTGATTGTATTTTTTTCTCTATTTTTTGATGAGTAATTAGTAATAATAATAAGTGGGAGTGGATTGGTCACACTTGCCCCACGCCGAGCGAGTTGTGGGCCAAGATAATCACTGGAGTGGAAGCCCCACAATTCAAAAAGGTGACGCGGTAGACCACTGAGGCATTGGCGAGATGGTTCAGAATAAGATTTAATAAAAAGGATTTAAAGGACTGGCTAGATGTTGCCTAGGGTTGGGATTAATTGGTAAAGAGAGGAGAGAGGCCAGGAGTGGGACAGAATAGGCAAACAAAAAACCAATAATAACTTTAGGAAATGAAACTACTTTTTCGGATATAAATCATTCTCTCTCTCTCTCTCTCTCTCAGT
The DNA here is from genome assembly GCF_003589595.1 of Hyposmocoma kahamanoa. Taxonomy (NCBI): domain Eukaryota; kingdom Metazoa; phylum Arthropoda; class Insecta; order Lepidoptera; family Cosmopterigidae; genus Hyposmocoma; species Hyposmocoma kahamanoa. The sequence continues at coordinate 7,416,430 of NW_020653854.1, read as the reverse complement.
TAGCCGTGACTATGGCAGCTACAAAAGGACCCGAAAGTTGGTTTGTTTGAAAAACAAATATACACGATATAGATTCATTTCCTATGTGTAATAATCACAACGATTTCAGAGAGAGGTATTTATTCACTGTAAGTGTGTTTTTTGAAATTTAAGCAAATGTACGGTACTTATACACATCTCAGTTTGTTATAGACCAATACTAAACGTGTTTGTTGCTTTTTTAACATTATTGTTTGTATATTTGGTTTTAATTTCAATTTACAATAGCAAACCTACGTATGTACTCTACCAGTCTATTTGCCATAGTTACCAATCTCTTAATGAGGTTAACTAACAATTATTCTTAATCAGTTCAGGGTTAAGCCGTCACAAATAACAGATCATCGGACGTATAACTGCCGATGTCTGCGTTTAAATAAGTGCACTGAAACGTCAATACACATGCGAAACCGTCCTTGTTCCACTCATGCGTTCAGCTATTAACCAGCCGATGTAAGGAATAGTTTGTCCGATACTAAACTGCGTAATTCAGAGGCCTCGCTACAATGGTTGGTTTATATACATGTGTAGGTAGATTCTCGATTGTTATTGTCGAGTATGTGTAAACAACTCAGCTCGTATGCACATGAATATCAACTCTATGTAGGTAATGTAGGTTCTCGATAATCAAATTAATGCTTGCTTCACTTATGTTAATTAGATATGGGGTGCAAAATTTAATACTTAATGGTAAATATTGGAAATGACGTAGTTACTTATGTAATTGCATATAATTAAATACTTTTCTATATGCCTTAATCTAGGGGATTTCCTGACTATGTTGAAATGGTTGAATACCGTCAATAAGGAGCAATAGAATAGATAACTAGGTCCTATCAATTTATTGTATACGATGAAAGTGACAGAAAGGAAGAAAAGTTGTTACAGAACAATAAAAATAGTATAAAATAGCAGGTACAATATTAAAAAACACTCCCAACTTAAATACTGTACAATTGTGAGACAGTAGATTTACCCTGAAAAGGCCGTATTTTAAAAATATTGCTATATTTTCATCATCATCATTTCAGCCAAAAGACTTCCACTACTGAGCATCCAGCCTCCCCCAAAGAATGCCACAACGATCTGTCCTGCACCGCTTGCGTCCAGCGGATTCCCGCAGCCTTCACCAGAACATCAGTACACCTTGTAGGTGGTCTACCCATGCCACGTCTACCGGTACGCGGTCGCACTCGAGAACTTTTCGGTCCCATCGGTCATCTGTTCTGCGAGCAATGTGCCCTGCCCATAGCCACTTAAATTTTGCAATTCTTAGGGCTAGGTCGGTTACTCTCGTTCCAGAGCTGAATTTTAGTGGTACTAAATAGGCACATGATTTAAAATGGAAACTGTAGGGCTAGCACAATAAGACGCGGCGAAACAAAGTGAGAATGACGAGGCGAAAGAATTAAAGAACGATTCAAAATTTGAAAATAAGTGGCCAGGAACCAGAGCAAAGGTGATAATAATTGTAACTTTTTCACTGAAAAAAAAAAAAATGCGACCTCAAAAGTTTGCTTATCAACTTTTTCGATTACCATGGGACGATTACCATTATCAGACTGTGACTTCTTGGTGACAATGGGACTGTTACGGACTCCTTTGCTCATTTTTTTTTTCTGGTTCTCATAGAGATTTGTTGATTACATGTATTGTGTCAAATGAAAAGTCAACTTTTATTTGCAGAAAATAATTAGTAATTTGTGATAGCCGAAACGGACCCAGAACAGCATCAGGGACTACCTTGAGAGTATATCCTTTCAAACAAGAAATACATTTCTAAATCGGACCGCATTTGATGGCGAAATCGTTGAGTACACTGACATGCCTATAAAATTTGAGGATTTTCCTCGATTTCCTTAGGATCCCCTCATCAGATTCTGACGGGGTGACAATGGGACCACCACGAAAGTGCACCCTTTCAAGCAGAAAAGAATTTTCAAAATCGGTCCACAATTGACGGAGAAATCGGAAATCATACATTCAGCCGAACGTATAACCTTCTCCTTTTTTTTTGAAGTCGGTTAAAAAAGGCGGGATAACAATGGAGGAGATCGCTTCGTCACAATGGTAGCGTAGTAATGATGATTCTAAGGAAATTACTTGTAGGCACACCCAAAAGGATTAAGGTTTGGTTCTTGTATTGTTGCTATCGATAATAAACCAAACCGCAGCCACCAACACGTGAAGCGCACAGAGTGTGCCACTGGGCCTACGAGGTTGTTATAGTACCTCTATGCAGGTACTATAACAACCTCGTAGGCCCATGTGTAGGTATATGTATACATATACTGACAGTATAAATTGCAAACGGCATTTAATAACTACTATAGTTTGATAAACTCCGTCTTGTGAAATTCTAGTAACATATAAAACAGGAACGTTGTCATTAGAAATAATTCCACAAAATACCATGTTATAGCCGTCTTACCTATTATAATTGTTACTAAACTGCCGGCACTATAGGTCTATTTTTAAGAGGAATGTATGTAAATAATTACTATTTCGTGTATGACTGTTTGTTACCACAAATAAATAAAATATATATATATATATTATAAAAACTTGTAAGAAGGCATCCATCGAATGATTATCAGTTGTTAATTTTTTACTTAGCCTGGATAAGGGAATCGAATGCACGAGAAGAAAAATAGTTAAAAAAGAAAACAGAGAAGGTGGTGAGTTCTCTATTCTCTTTCTAAACCTCAAAAAAGGAGAAAGTTTTTAATTAGACTGTATTTTTTTGCATGTATGTTACGCGATAACTCATTTGTGAACCGATTTTGATGAATCTTTTTTGTTGGAAAGAGGGTACTTCAGTATTGGTCCCATTTAAATTTGAAGAAAATATTCCACTTCTAAAGGTGGCAAACTAGTGGATAAATCTTGTTTTGCGCACTTTTCGGTAACCGATTTCAATAAGACTTGTCAAATAGATATAATTCCATGAAGTATTGACATTGATTTTTTTTAAAGGTACATTATTTACCTCCTTATTACACTTATGAAGACAGGAATGTATTAAACAACTCAGAAAAGCTTGGTTTTTATGTGATAATAGTGAAGACATTGTGCGTGTCGCGTGGTTGGCCCAAGCGGATGTGGGTACACTCTTATTAATTATTACAGCACATAATAATTAATATTTATTTATTTATTATAGCCTCTTACAGAGCAATGTGCTGTTAATAAAATTTACAATACGATGAATGGCTTTTTAGTATTATCTCCACATATGTTCTATGACTTCGAAGCTAGGCTAACCTGTGTTATGAAAGTCTAGTAATTACATAGTATTTAAAGCGCAATTTCCTCTTTTGTAAAGACGCGAGAGTTACTGTAGGTAGTAACAACGTTTAGTATGCTAAATTTACGTATAAAACGATACTTCCAATGAACGCGTTTTTATTTTGTTTCTTTTTTTTTACAAAATTAGTTTTTTAACAAATTTAGTTTTTTGTTTCTTTGTTTTTTTTTTCACAAAATTCGGGGAGCACAATATTAGTGAATAAATATGGCTGTTTACAAAAATAACAGAAAATGAAAAATAATAAAGTTCTGATTGTGTTCATTACAGGTCGAAAAGATCAGTATTTTAATAAATTGTTGTGAAAAGAAACACCTTACCTTTATACGCCAAGTTTTATTGAAATCGGTTGACGGAAAGTGGGTGACATTCAATAAACCGAATGCATTCCCTAATTGTCCACCCTTAGAGGTGGAATATTTTTTCAAATTTCAATGTGACCACTACCGAGGTACCTCCTTTCCAACAAAAAATAATCATAGAAATCGGTTCACAAATATCGGAGTAATCAAGTAACATACACACAAAAGAAATACAGGTGAATTGAGAAACTCCTCCGTTTTAAAGTTAGTTAAAAATATACGTTGATAGAATTTATAATCAGGATTCAAGTAATAAAATTAAGCAAACAAAAGAAGTAATTTTATTGGTTTTGACAAAGTTACTGCGTAAAAATGTGGATGTGGTTGTATGAGGTCATTTAATACTACGTACCTCTTATTTGATGTGGCCTTTGACATATTGGAATGACCTTGCAGTGGTAAACACTAGCACGATATCTACTATTTTGGGTACACACTTCTAGTTTGATAATAGACACATTACTGGTTTGAATAAATAGTATGAAACCTAGACATGGGCGTCTCTTTGCGAGGATTGTAAAAATACCAGGCGATTTACCTGCCTGTCAAGAGTGATGATTGTGGTGGTACCTCCTTTTCTAGTGAGGGCTGGTAAAACAGTTATTTGCATACTAATTTTCACTATAATATGGCATGTAAAAGATTGTCAGAGATCATTTTATATTAGTCGTTGTATGATTTGGAAACTTTTGGGATGTGCGCATACGCATGAGTCACAGTCTCGCGGTGGACATCAAAAGTATCGCCGTCATTCGTATTTGTATCGTTGCATAAATTATATTGACGGATTAAGAGATTTTTGAATGGAAGATGGTGTTTTGAAAACGCCATGTCTAATGAGACCACCAATGTTAAAAAATATGCTACAGGTATTGGCGATGAAGGTCACAGTTAAGAATAATGGTTGGTGGTGCCTTCATTATGTTTACACTAATATTATAAAGAGGAAAGATGAGAAACAGTCATGATGTGGTGTAATAAAGGTTATTGAATGAATTAATTAATAAAATATTCTGAAATAATGACTAAAATGGACCAACATAACTATAATTAATCTTTAATGTAATATACGTAAATGGGGTTCAACCAAAAAAATCTACTAATGAATTAATGAGATGTACTTTAGAGCTATTTTTTTCCTATTACGATTTAAAGCTTGGCTTGAGGCTGATTTACATTGTTCTACAGGTGGGTTGATGTGAATGCTCATTTCATTTCCTGTCTGCGTGTGCAATAAATAGTTTAATCTGAACTAGATTAACTGGATTGACATAAACCATTGGTAATAAAGGAAAGTAATTATCTTGCTATTTCGAGAGGCTCAACGTTCGAACGCTTGATTCATTCTCAAATGCTAGATACTAGGGTGATATCGATAGAAAAAGGAGAGCAGGGCCTTTGTGGAACTATAATCCGTTCGAACGTATAATGGAGTAGATAGGATCAGGCAACCACCGACCGAAAGCAGCCACCAAAAATCGAGAGTACTTATTGTCCACTGATCTCCGAACTTCAGTTAGACGACGCCACAAATGTTGATTACTTTTCTAAATTGGAACGTACTAAATATCACCGGAGCGATGAAGGTTTTGGTAAAGACCTCATTGCAACCGAAGTAGTCTAATGGCACGAAACGGGAGTAAAAAAGAAACAAATGGCCGTTTTTGTGTCGGAGGCCAAGATCCTCTTTAGGTCGCGAAGTCAACGTAACTGGACGTAGTTGCGAGCGAGTGCTGGGAAGTTATGTGGTGTTTAAACAATTGCCCTCTGTACTTTGTATAAGCGGATGCGACATGGACTTTGAACCTCTACATTTAAGAGACCTGTAGCTATGGCATGGGCTAATACAATAGGTTTGTTATAAATATATATCATTAACTTGTTACTAACAAGAAAAGTGTTCGAACTTATTATAGATAGATAGATTATAGATACTTCATTGTGCAATGAAATGGACAAGCATCAATTTTTTTTGTCACAATACGTAAACAATGCAATGGTAGAATATGAATGTTTTCAAAGTCATAATATGAATTCTTCTTCTTATCGTGTCGATGCACGTAGAGATCTTCAACTGATTATTTTATGAATTACTATAAGATGTGTCAGGGTTAAAATTTGTTGTACCTACATCGCGGTACGGCAGTTTAACGTAAAGCTAACAATAAGGTTGGGTTAACCTTTCAAGAACTACAGAAGCACTGTTCCATGGCAGTTTAGGAAAATGTGAACAAATTTTCGTCACACATCGTAATTAAATTTGTTTAAAGTAGAATTCACATCAAAGCAATGAAAATGTTGTAGTATATATTCCACATAACCCTGAGTCTCCCGGGTATCTATAAGAGCGTTTCAGCTTTCTCAGGTCCCTGGATAAGCCCTATAGCTCTTTCGTTAGGTCCCAGTTATCTTTTCCATCCTTCGATTTCAGTTTCTATTCTCAATGCTTCACTGTTCGTGCGGTTCGACTTTGGAAAGCACTTCATATTACTGTTCCCGAAAATAAATCGCTAGCTATTTTCAAAATGAGGGTAAAGGAGCATTATTTATCCACTATTCCATTCACTTCATATGTATCATATAATGAAATATGTGTATATCTAAATATGGTTTATAATAATTTAATGTTTTAGATATTGTTTTTGTATTACATATTTTTTGTTGTGCACGTAAGCCGTTATTTTTTAGTTATTGTGTCAGGACACAATACAGGTATTTAGGTCTGTAGGTAGAAATGTCTTTTAGAAATAACACAACCTGTAGTGTCTGTTTTCCTTTTATTAACGTGATTTGTGTGTTTTTCCTGTGCAATAAACGGTTAAATAAATAAAAATAAATCAATAGTATTCAACCGGATGTCATCCAACTTACCCGAAGTAACAATACTAGACGTGTTTGTATGAGTAATACAAATTTAGGGAATTATGTCGGCAGGTCAAAGTATCTTTCCTAGAAGGTCTTCCTTCTTTAAAACGTGGGCATTTACGAAAACGAAATGTAATTTTATTCTCAAGGCGCTCTGGCAACACTGCTATTAGGTATGTATTAAAGAGTATTTCGAATTTCAAGTTCAGAATAATTAGAATAAAATGTGATTTGCTTTAACCGATTCTGGGTAATGGTTTGCATGGAAAGAAACGGATCTGCTAAATTTCACAGCAAGTTATGGCGAGCCCTGCTTGTAAATGGCTTTGGTTGATGCCGCATAACAATGAAAGTGTTGAACCAATCGCTTTGGAAAGAATATATAGTAAAATTGAGGATATAACTGACTGCTTGCTATACGATGCGAAAATACGACTCCTAAAAATTGTCACGATACAAAAAAAATGCTTCGAAATTTTACGAGAAAACCGCTGTATTCAATAGGTATTTTACATATATAATGGTTTTTTGTAAATATCAACTGAACTAAATAGGCTACGTATAATAAATTTTCAATTGGCTTAAATTTCGTTTGTAAAATAAATAAATTCTGAAATAAAGCCAGTGTACCTGCTGTTCGACCCAAGCAACATGAAACATATTAATTAGTAAGGGAAAAAATTGAATCCGACTTGAGGAGACTCTTAATTGTGATTATTTCTGTCTTTGTCAGTCTTTTGTCTTCGTAATTCTAAATTTAGACAACGGTAAAAGCAAATGTATGATAAACAAAACAAATCAATAACTACCAGTCTTCTTCTGTAATATAAACAATCCTTAATCAAATTCTGTCAATTTATTATTGTCTAGTGGAAAGGTGAAGGTTAAATAGCTGCTTCAATGGAATGTGGAATCAAAATATTAAAACCGTACGCAAATTTTCTATAATTGGCGATGTCGGAACTATTGATCAGATATTTGATTTTAAAATTATAAATCATAACGTGTTTGCTGTGAACCAGTTTACCTACTTGTACTTGTTTTCAAAAATAAATAAGCCTGTATTCAAAATTCATACTATTATTATAAAATCTTCGTTGGTAAGATAAGACAACGTAATAAACAAAATTGAAAATTATCATCGTTATCATCAACACATTTATATGTTCCATTGCTGGGCACGGGTCTCCTCTCAGGGGATTTCACACGTTTTCCGAGGATTGTGAACCTATTTCGACGTGCAGATTTCTTTACGATGTTTGCTTTCACCGAAATACTCATGGTAAATTTCAATTTGAGCCTGGATTCGAACCCTCAGCCTCTGTTTGAAAGGCGATAGGTCAAACCTTTAAGCTACCATGGCTGAATTACAATTTTTTTTATGATACTAAGGGGTGGGACGAACAAGTCGTGCGCCTAATGATAAACGACACGCTTGTCTATGACAGTTGCAGTGCCACTCAGAGCTTTAAATCGCAAGGATCTGAGTTGCACTGCCTCTGCACCCACCACATTGAGACACAAGTTGAAAAGTTCCATGTGCCTGTTATTTTACCAGCACCCTTACTCTTCAAAACCGGAACGCAGTAATGCTCACATTACTATTTGGCGGCAGAAATAGGTGGCGATACTTCCCTGAATGAACTTTTTCACAAGAAATTCTACTGCTACAAACTAATAGCAGTTACACGTTGCTGTTAGATTAGGCATTCCAAACGAGAATTTAGAACCCCTATCACTGTCTATTTTTAACTATTTTTATTACAATGGTGAACAAAAGCCAAAAGAACTCCTAATTATACATAAAAAATGTTATAAACATAAATAACTTTCTAAAACAAACCACAATCTGCAAGTGTTATTATTAGCGAGCAAATTCCACGCGTGTCCAGTTTACAAGTTGATTTTTAACGTCTTTGTTATCGCCGTAATTTTATGTGTGCACGCCAGTTGAGTGATTTTTCCACGCTCGCCGCGGACGCGTCCAGCCGCGCCGCGTGCGCATGTCATGCGTGACATCGTAGATTAACTAATATTTAGTACTTCATCTCTCCTGAAACATTCTCAGATGTTAACGCCTTAACATCTGTTCACACCATTTTAATAACTCGTGCTTGATATAGACTATTACAAGAAATAATTTGTTACCTATAATAATCATGATTGGCGGATAGTTAGTTAATGATCACAGTAAAAACTCCAATACATAGATTTATCTTTCAGTTACCCATACTGCCTTACTTATCATAACTAACGTGATCAATATGCTTAGCAAAATTGACTTTTTATTTATTTATTTAGGAAAACATGCAGTCTTTTACTTACAAAAAATACTTTAAACTATTAACTGACTATATTGTTCCAATAAATAATTACAAGAATTACAAAGCATGAATTTGTACAATGAACACTTATACAAAAAGAAAAGAATTGGTGACACATATCAAAAAAGAAATAAACAATGTTGAAATGAAATGATAATAAAAACTGTAATTAAACCAGGCTTGGCAGGCTTATTCATGTGTCATCTGTCAAATATAATATCTCCCACTTTTTGGTAGGATGGGATTTTTAGAGATGACTTACAAGTCATCAATGATAAAGAAAAAAAGTCAATGTGTTTAAATTTGTTATTAATGCTTACACGAGGGTCTTCTTAATATATCTAGGACCATTGAAACGGAATCTACAACCCCCTTGAATCGGGTTTTTAATATCATATTTAAAGTACAAAACAATCAGCGTCATTGACATATTACTATAGGTGATATAACTTTTGCGATACATTCAGTAAGGTATGTAAATTAGATGCTCTTAAAGGATGTCCACTAACAAACTGATTGGTTAATACTTTGATTTTAAATTTCAGTTTCATCGATTATGTAACGAAATTTGAAATAATAGAATAGCGCTCGTTATGACAAATTCGTCTTATCAAAACCTTTTGCACAACTACTCCTTGCTATTTGGATCATATCAAGTTCGGTCAAACACTGCCGTGTCCCCTACACAATACCTTCTAAAAACCAAATTAATTGAATCACATCAAGATTATTCTGTGGCACATAGTTTGATGCACTCATTCCAAGTGCATGTGTTAACGATACATTCAATTCGATTAAACATTCCGTTGCCAGATGAGCGCTGTATATGTAACTAACGCTTTAAATCTGTTCTTAATTAAGCATTACTGATTAACAAATAAAGTATTTATTGCATTAACGATTATTGTTCGTATAGACGCGAGGGTTCATTTGTTTTTATGAAATTTCATGCATAATTTCATATATGCATACCGTCAAAATAATTTTAATAGATTGTGCAATGTATATAGCCACGTAATGTAAATAATGCAATAGTTTAAAACCCTAACATGTGTGAAAGCGTACATAAAATTATGTCAACATAGTGCACTGAAAGTCAAAGATCAAGCCTATCCGCATAATCGTATGCAGGAACATATCAAACTGTTATCACCAGGTAGGTTTCTTACAATGGTATGAGTTTTGTTTTTAGAGGGTCTGCCTTTAAATACCGGTAGAAAAGTAATAATATAAAATTAGAAGTGTAAAAACTCATACCATATCACAGAAGATAATATAAATGGATGACCTCAGTGACACAACAGTTTGTAGTGAGGCCGTTAGATGAGGAGGACCCGGTAAGATCAATTTAGAAAACGAACTTATCTAAATTGGTCCTAGGTAATGCTCCAGAATAAATTCCGTTACTCTAGTACTGGGAATTCCCAAGGTTGACAACCTGTAATAGATTTGGTTATTTGCCACGTTATTATTGTTATTATTCGTAGAATTATTTACGTGATCGTAAGCAGCTTTCCACATTTCTCTCTGTTTCTCATTGTTATCATTATTTACTTATTATCAATATTTTTTGTAACATAATCGAAATATTTAACAAAAGATAATCTAAAAGAGCATGACATATAGACTTTTTATCATTCTGCACATATTTAGTTTGTAAAATTATATGTTGTGACGTTCCTAGTAGTCAATTAACATTTACTTGTCGGAATTCTTTTGCACGCTATTTAATGTATGCAAAACTTGATTGTCCTAGCACTATTAGTTACATCTTTTATTATACTACGTGTTAAGCAAATACACGTGTTATTATTACTATCCGGATGTTTTTGACACGTCAGAAATGAAAGAAGGTCACAACCTGTAACAGTTAATAGTTACAGGACGGGTCGGCGGTAAACGTCTGAGGGATCGCTGTCCCACAAAATGGTCCGATCAAGTCTATACGGCTCTCGGTATGATGCGCTCCACTATGCCAAAGACCACCACAGACAGCCCAGTGTCGTCATGCAGAAACTGTTTCCTTGAGGAATCACGAGACTCAGTAATTAAGAACTCGACACCTGCACCTGCGAGTAAGTCCAATCGTTTAATGAATGATCAAAAGTCTTAAAATCTAAGTACACATGGATAGCGTCTGGCAAAATTTAATTAAACTTAATAAAACTACGTTTAAACAATATTTGTACAATGCGCGTTATATATATAAATATACCTTCCTTAGCTACACTGTAGTTGGATATATTGTAAGCAGTCACATGCATGCCGCAGTTTTAGATTATATAAACTGTGAACAACTAACTAGTTTCGCAAATGTAATTTGTATTTTCAATTACATTTTGCGCAATACTGATTTTTAGTGATAGACATAGTTTTATAGCCTCGGTGGCCTAGTGGTTAGTAATCCTGGGTGATAGGTAATATAATAGGTGTAAATATATTTTCTACATTGGTTCTGGTTTGGGTGCTTCGGGTACTGGTGAGAGTTTATTTTGTTGCTCTGGTACTCATGTTACAAGGAGTACAGGCAAGAGCATTTCAAGTTTGATACTTTTGGCAATTTTTGAACGTGCTTATCTGAAGTGGCATGGATTTGATAGCAAACTTTAGTGTGCTTTTAACCCTGTAACTCAAACCAGGTAATAGGTGTGATTCTGGTTCATTTATGTCACTTATCAGAAACTATGATGAGCGAACGACGCTGTAGGAAATTGTTGCATGTGATTGTAGGCAAATCACAACACGTGTCACTTAACAATTGTCATTAGTTACAGGATTCTAATCACGGCATGAGTTTTTATAAATCTTCCGATGTTTCGCAGCCTGTAACATTCGGAGATAAATAAAAACTCATTCCGTACTCATATTATATCAGTATATCACAGTTGATAATAGAAGTACGAAGTGAGTTTTATGTGATTGTAGGTAGCATGCAACACGTGTCTCAGTGACCTTGTGAATTTAACCACAATACAAGTCTAAAGTCGTAAAGATAACGAAGTAAGTAAAAACGTCGAACAACACACTATAATCGAGGCTATAATTTGTGTTATTTGCGAATTATGTACAAGTACTATACGTCCATAGGTGTAACATATTGAAAGTCTCGTATCGCACATAGTAGGTACAACACAACGCTATAACGACTTTCTTGCATTATTGACAATTTTCTTTCTGAAATGGAAAAACGTATGAAAACGTGACATAATTTAATTACGCCCTGTAAGTATTAAGTATAAGCTTTTATATTCGATATTTGGAGTCCGCCGTTTTGATGGTGATTTTGATATTCTTTCAATGTATTTCAACATATTTATTAAAATGGCGGCCACGACTCCCCTAAATCATTATAAATTGATAAAATATTTAAATGAACATAATTTTATTATCTGTCACAAAAGAAACTTGTATTAATCCATGTTATAGAACACTAGGCTCTCACCCTTCCACCTCTAAGCAAACGTAAGAAAATCAGGCATAAGACAAAATATACTGTATACTTAAACTAATATTTTAAGTATACGTATAAGACCTTTAAATTAATATTTTACTCTAAAATCGCCTCAAGTGACTTGGTTTCAAGAAATTTGTTTTATTATTTGAGCATTTGGCAATAGGATAAATTTTTAATATTGAATATTTTGGTGTTTTTGTAAGAAAATATGCATGGGTTGGCTCTAAAAAGCTATTTCTAATTATAGACTCCAGTGATCAACTCGAAAAGCGTTTAAATCATTTATAGTGTAAGTACGAGTGAATTATGTCAACATAGCTATAAAATAACTGAATGTGCTAAACACATATTCGCATTGTGCTCGCACGATGGTGTTGTGCTTTGTAATAGTGTTACGTGAGCTTAGCTAAGTTACGAAAGCACAGCTCGCACTGAAACGAATTTAGCACGCTCCGAAGAGGAAGCAATGTGGTACGAATAGTACTGACATGGAATAAGTTTTATGCTAGATGTGTCTTGAAAACATTGGTTTGTATTTTTTACTTTACATTTTCTTATTTAATTTCTTTTAACACAAATTACGAAGAAATTATTGGAAACTATGACCTAATTCTGAAAAAATTGAATTTTTTACACACATATTAATTTAAACAAACTTAACTCAATTTAGCAACATTGTAATTACGTCACTTACATTTTCCTGCACATTTTACTTATTAGTCATTTTTCCAAGATTTACTTATCTTAAGTAAGTTAACTTACAAAGCGCGGACTGAAGTTCCCTTGAAGATGATATCATAACGGACGTTATGCAAGAAATGTACGATTTTTTCAATAACTTGTGACAAGTTTTGCCCTACTGTGTAATGCTGTCCCCTTGAACCTGAACGAAGTACATATCTTGATAAACTGGTCAGTCGGCATATTATATTGAATCGAACAAGCAAGTCGAGCCTCCTAACACCTGCTGACCTGTTCTAGTGATTAAATGTCCGTGGTGCATTTGGTAAGACGCGCAGTGAAAGTGATTGCGCGGATGTGTCGCGTGCGCACCCGACGACCTTGCCATATACGTCGCGCCTGCGCTCGCGCATCGCACCCGCTGCACCACTTACCTTGAACGTAGTTAACGCTTTTTGCGAATAGTCCACTTACACACCATATTATTATTTGGGTTTAATATTGTCCGTTATTTATAATTATCACAATTATTTTTTTTATTTCTGCATTTTTTGGGATTGCGAGGTGGAAATCCTTGGTAGAAAAATTGTTGTATTCCTATTAGTATTTATGTCATTGGTTTCCGAAGCGTTCAGCTCTCTGGTCACAATTAGAGTTGACCATTTTGTTGCATAATTCTTAAATAAAAAAGCTTGTTTTCTTACCTTGTTGACGTTTGCCTATGTAGCTGTAAAAGCAATTAGCCATAGTTTGTTTGGCTGCTACCCAGTTTGTTATACCAACATTGAATGCCTATCTTATTACTTCACGATTTTTGTCCTATTTAAATAACACGTGTATGGCGTAATAGAATATCATTTAATTATTCGCCATTAACTCAAGTACTCGGAAACAATCAAACAATAAAATTGATTTATTATTGAATGTAAAATAAATCAATAATTAAATCAAAGTAATTATAAGTCCATCAGAAGAACCATATCACACAATATTACCATATAACAAAAGTATGAGGCGATGAAAACACCTGGTACCTAGTTTCTAGCGCACAGATTAAAACAAAGAATTCTTTGAATAATTACAATAAATACCTATGAGTTACAAATGTGTCGTGTAATGGTTATAAAGGATGTGCCTGCTAATACACTAGTTGTTTGTTGTCGTAATTACGTAGAGCGTGGTCACGTGTGTCCTATGACTGCCGACTCACGCGCAACTTCGTGTTTCGTTTCACAATCCACAAAATTCGATTGAATTGTTCTCAGTTTCATAATTTATAACTCTTGTACGATGAGAGCCATAATAAATAGCTAATAATGTAATGATGTCGGTTATGGACGGCGACAATAGCCTTATCTTACATAAACATGGCGTGGGTACCACACTGACTGAGCATCTTGGCCGTACATTGTTGTTTTTGAGTTTCATATTAACTTTTCCCTCACTTTAAAAATCCTATTCACCACAACAGATTTGCATTTATATCTGTTACTTTTCCGTAAGTAGAGCAAAACTGTTCATAGAGATACTCGCTAAGTATTGGATAAATTAGAATTGTCAAAAATCTGGGTCATAAACTCGCTTACCGTTTTTATTGAGCTATTTTAAATCTTCAATTACAAATGTTCCAGTTCCAGTTGGCAATCCCATCGATTCATTTGATTAGTAGTGTTTTTATAGTGACACAGAATGACCAGAATGACACAGAAAATATTTGTAAGTAGATAAAGAGCTGGTCCAACATCAATTACGTATTGGCAAATAAGTACGTATTTGTTTCGGGGCCGCCGTGCCGCTGTGTTAGAACGGGCGACCTCTCGCCTCCTCCGGCTAGAGTTGAATAAAGCCACAAATAATACTGACTTATATCTACTGAAGTGTACAAGGTGTGATTTAGTTAGTGTTGTATACAGAAGCTTGTTACATAGGTTACTTATTTTTTATCACAATGTCTCTCTACAATTTGTGTTTAAAGGACAATGGCAAACTCCCATATAAGTTTTTGTTGACATAATTTGTATGCGTCTGTTTATGAAAAATATGTGAAAATATATAGACTTGCAAGTCCTGAACAAATTTTGTTTTGGGTTTACTATTCTGAGAAATCACGAATTAAAGATATTTCAGTTTGAACTTTTGGAGATTTTGTGTTGCTGAATAAAATATATTCAGTGTATTATTATATCAAAATAAACTACAGAAGCCTTAAACAGAGTTAATAGAAGCTGAATGGTGCATGGGTTTGTGATATGACGAAAGTTCAGAGGAAATTATTTTGTATACTGGCATGGTCAAAAGGCATGAAGTTAAGCCATAACAAAAAAACTGAGTTAATTAATAACATACCACAAACTATTTCACTGGTAACTCGGACATAATTTTTTTTTTTGTGAAACGTGCCATCTATTCCTGATTTCGGGAACTCTTTTGCCAGTTTTAATATTTTCTCGCGTGGCATTTTGGAGAACAAATTATCGACTTTATTTTTGTAATGAAGTAGTTAATCTTTTATTAGCTTATACATATCAGTCCACTGGATATTACAAGAACTAATTGTGGACCATGTACATACGTAGGTACTAAATTTCCTTTTTTGGCGTCTAGATGTTGCTCAACGTTAAGAAACTAAGAAACTGATAATTGTGGATATCAATCCGGTTACAAACTAATTAGTCGTTAGAATTTCTTTTAAATATGATTTTATTTCCAGACTTAGATAGGCCGCTATAATAATTTACAAAACATAATTAATTTATTTTATTCAAACTTGTAATTAAGACATTTGAAGATGCTAACGAATCTTTTAACTATGATTTTGCCATTGTTCTTTAAAGAATTTTGTTACGGAAGTTTTGACAAACACTACAAAATCATTGTTTCAATTAAAATATGTACACATTACGCCATATTAATGGGGATTAATTACTTATTTTTTTAAATTACGCATCCAATTATAATAAAGTCTTCGGTAAGCTAATTCTTATAGTCAAAAAGTAACAGTGACATTACTAGTTTGCGTATGGGTAATATCGACATCTCCAAGCAACGAATAACAAGTAACAACCTAGCATTGAAGCATTTACCTTTCCTAGCTGTCCTCAATACTAGAAGCGTTGATTTATTGCGATGCAAGGAATGCCGCTCGATATTAGAGACAAATTTTGTGCAATATTCGCTCAATACGTCGCATGTTTACATTCTCGTCATAAACGGACAACATTTGCCTCGTTTACAAGTTATCCATCAGCAAATGTGATATTTTCCACTATGTAACTATGACATTTATTATGCAATGTAGACAGAAGAATCCCTTTCTTCGACATGTAACAACAAAAATAGTAATTGCAAAGAATTTTGTTACATTGTCGATTGTTTCTGCTTTAAACATTTTACATATTTACTTTCCATATTTAGCAGACCAAACTGGACATAACATTGGAATGTAATAATTGTAACAACGTTCATAAGAACCACACCAATTACTGGATTTGTACTATGAGTACCGGAGCAACGAAATTAATTTCACTACCCGGAACACCCAGACCAGAACCAATTTTATAAAGCGTACTAAATTAGAGCTTCGCATGTAGCGCCCATAGTGGTAACTGCTGGGTGGCTGCCGAGGGTTCAAAACCGTGTAACAGCGAGTGCCTATGATTTTAGTTATGTCGGTACCTAAATATGTGAATTTGTAACAGCAATACCTGTCGCTAACGGAGAAGGATTTTTTTTACAATATCAAGTGATGGGACGAACAAGTCGTGTGCCTGATGGTAAGCTAAACGCCTGTCCATAACAGTTGAAGTGTCACTCAGAGCTTCCGCAAAGATCTGTGCCACGTAAAGATCTGAGGGGCACTGCCACTGCGCCCGTCACCCTGAGACCTAAGTTGACAAGTCCCATGTGCCTGTAATTTCACCAGCACCCTTACCCTTCAAAACCGGAACACAGTAATGCTAACTTTACTGCTTGGCGGCAGAAATAGGTAAGATGGCAGTACTTCCCAGGACGAACTCTTTCACAAGGAGCTCTACTGCTTACAAAATTGTTGTGATGAAACCTGCATGTCGAGGAAGGCTCTTAAGCCCTTAGAAAAAATGTGAAGTCTCCAACCTGTATTGGGATAGCGTTGCAGACTAATCTTTATCCTTACAGGAAACCCGTGCCCATCAGCGGGACGTGTAATCGGGTTTATGATGATGATTTAAAATACTCACAATTAAATTGTTCAATTGATGATAAAAATGTATTTTACACAAATTGTGATACACAAAACAAAACGTCACGATTCCCAAAAAAAAATAACTTATTAAATTGTTTACTTACTTTTAGGTTAATGGAATTCGAGCCTATTCAATTAAGTGTCGCAAACTAATTGCTGGTCACTAACGACCTATGTTACCTTGTTAATAGACGGCTATCCTCAAATTTTCCATCGCAATGTAAAGAGTAGTAAGATTGTTATCTCGTCCAGGAAAACATATGTTGATGTCATTTTTGTCGGCTTAGAATATAAGTATGTATTATATAAACACAATCTTATCTTTTATCGTAGATATCGTTGCTAAATGACTGAAGTAATTGTTTGGAAACGGACAATAACCGTTTTGAACGGCGTGGTGATTATCGACACTCTCATTTTTAACATCAGTCAAGGCGCAGGGTTCCTCAAAAACTTTTTCATTGGGCGGTATCTACACCACGTGTATTACTTACTTGAAGTTTAGGTAAATATACTATACCTGTTCCGATCTCAGATGATTACGGTACGGCTGGCTTACAGCATAAGGGAAAAGAGTCCGGTGGTATTTATTTATATCTCATCTTTTCGGTTGTGATGCCGTTTAAATTAGGTACTGTTTTTCCTATAGTGTCGTCAATTGACAATGACCCGAAAGATAGTTTACATATAATGTCATGGGTCTATCTTTCATATTACGGAGTTATCTGAATAAACAAGTTGTATCTGATCGAAATAACTTCGTCTCAATCGCCCTCTGCCTCTCTTTCCTTTGATCTTCCCTTTCATCTTGGGTTCTGTATTTTATTTAATAAACTTTAATTTTCTTGCACCATTCTAAACCTTCTTATCGTATCAGTGGCACGCTCTATGTTACTGCGGCCGAGAACTTAGCCATGCTAGTAGTCGCCATTAAATCCTCTAACATGCAGGTGCGCCATTGTTAGAATTGCACCGCATAAACAACCTGGGCCAGAACCTACTGAAATTCCCTGAATAAGTTGTCCTGGTTTCGATCAACCTGAATCCGAAGTCTATTTCAAGACTTTCAGATGGACCATGACCATTCGTATCTAGGAATAGGACTCTTTCTTATAAGGGTTAAATTTTTTACCATCCTCGAAGGAGTAAAGATAACAGTATTTATGTCAAAGGCTGCGTCTGCAATTTGCAAAGGTGGCAGTATTACTGAAAACTATGCAATCCTATAAATATCCGTCTACAGAGATTTTAATCTCGACCAGGAAAAATCTTTATTCAGTGTTGTCATATAAAAATATTGGCTATTGTTAACATTTGCGGATAAGTCAAGTTTTTACTAATGTTTGTTTAATTGCTGTTAACGACAGTATAATTAATAATTGCTTTTGTTTAAAATTTGCTGTTCCATTAAGCTTGTACGTACTGTACGAAAATGTAGTGTGGTAATTTTTACTAAAAGGGTATTTAATAAAAGTTACACGTGTTGAGAAGTAAATGATATAAATTGGCCAGATTGAGACGTCAACTTTGCTCATGAATACATTAATAAAAGTAATAATAATAACTCTTTATTGCACAAAGAAAAGGTGCATGAAACACAAGTTATAAAGTACATGTACAAATGTGAGCTTACCTCTAGAAGAGATCTCTTCCAGCCAACCCTAGCCTAGCTGAAAAATGAAGTCTGCGGGAGTAATTATTGTACAATAAAATTAATATTTAAAATTGAAATATATTTATCCTATATAAACAAATGATCATTTAAACAAATGACTAGTTTATATAAATGTTATCGATTAGCTATCTAACGCGTTCGACAGGAAGTGCTCTTTTAATTTGTGTTTGAAAACTGCCACCGATGGACTGTCACGAATGCCAGCAGGTAGTTTATTCCACATACGAGTTGCACTCGGCGAAGTCGGATTGGTAGCCATTTCAACTTAGTCTGAAATTCAGAGTCACGGTCATATTTACCTAAACCGAATATCAAACGGATTGCCAGATTTTGTTGGTGATCCAGTTTGTTAAGCAGCTCCTCAGTAGCATCCAAATAATAAACATCGGCATAGTCAAGAAGAGGAAGTAGTAAAGACAGAGCAAGCATAACCTTGGTATTAAACGGCAAGAAGAATTGAAGCCGCTTGAGAGAATGGTAGGAAAACTGCATGCGTCGACTAACCTCATTTGTCAGCGGTCTCCAAGACAGTGTAAGGTCGATTATCAGTCCCAGGTTCTTTGTATTGTCAGCATATGCAAGACTCACTCCATTATACGAAACCTTGGGGAGATTATTAATGTCCAACCTACAGTAAAGTCTGTTGCTACCTACGATTATTGCCTGTGATTTCGTTGGGTTTACAAGCAAACCAAACGCGTCAGCCCAAGACTTCACCACAAGAAGATCTTTATTAATAACTTCAAATTCGAAAATGTCATCATGCTTGATCCTTTGAAGGCGATTGCGGGGGTAGTCTGAAAACCAGGCGATTGCAGCAGGGGAGAAGTTAAGAGAGCAGAGAAAGGCAAGAAGGATGTCATAGTCTGCAGAGTTGAAATACCTAGATCGATATTCATTTTAGACGTACTAAGCGCTTCTTGTCATCTTTTATTATGCGTACAGCCCAGGAATGGAATTCCTTCCTTGTGACTGTGTTACAACCCGAGTTCTTATCGATAACCCGAGTTCTTATCGATAACCCGAGTTCTTAGTTCGAATCTTTAAGGTGCGACTGAATATGTATCTTCTGGGAGAAGTCGGTCCATCGTAGAGTCTATCTTCTCTCCAGAGCTAGGTAGTAGCATTTACTTTTAAAGAAAAAACCTAATTTAGAAAAATGTGTTATGTGGATACGTGTAATCTATCTCCGTGTCATGTGCATTAATTTCTGTAAACAGCTTCAGTTATTTTTAGTTTCGTTCTTTTTGCAGTGTAAAGGAAAATTTGTGTCGAATACCCCGGCGAACCATTATCCAGTAAGACGTCTATTTGTCACGGAAATGACGCAGTAAGGTGTTTTGTACGCACGATTTGATAATATCTTAATCTAAAATCATAAACAAAATATAAGTATCGCTTACTTAAAAGGTTACGGATGTACAAAATATCTTGCTGTAGTCGTCTAGACAAACCGTTTTAAATGGTAATTACCATGGCAAGGGGTATAAAATTATTGACTGGACATTCAATGAACGGGTACATTGTCATAAAAGACGTAAGACTGAACCAACGTAGGTGGGTGCAATTGAAATTTGTTCTCGGTGACCTTCTGTCGGAGGCGCTAAGACTTAGTAAGCTACTTTTAGTTCTATTGCGCATGTAAGGGTCAGTCTACACGGTTGAGCTTCACCGCCAGTTAACTTGCGCAAGCCATGTACGTGTTGGTATATGTATCTATCTGTGTTTAAGACAAAACACGTCACCCGAGTAAGCTGCGTGCACTCGTGTCGTGCTTACCTTTAAGCTTTAATCATTATCTACGAAAGCAGTGCGAAGAAGAGCTGCGTTTCTGCAACCAATAGTATCTAGTTCATCATCATCATATCAGCCGGAAGACATCCACTGCTGAACATAGGTCTCCTCCAAAGATTGCCAGACTAGCCGGTCGGACGCAACGTGTATGCATCGGTTACCCGCCGCCCTTACCAGGTCATCTGTCCATTTAGTAGAGGGCCATCCCACTGAACGCATTCCGTTTCGTGGTCTCCATTCGAGAACCTTTCTGCCCCAGCGGCCGTCAGTTCTACGAGCTATGTGCCCTTTTTTTTTTTTTTTTTGTGTTTGCCTATTGCCACTTCAAATTGCTAATCCTTTGGCCTATGTCGGTGACTTTCGTTCTTCTACGGATCTCCTCAATTCTGATTCGATCACGCAGAGAAATACCGAGCATTATTCGCTCCATGCCTCGATTAGTGACTTTGAATTTTTTTATGAGGCCCATAGTAAATGATTTAGTTGTTATAATCAAATTAGCTACATGCAGTGGTTGGTAAAATACAACTTTTCTCGTTCGCACTTGGTACGTAACGGGTCTTATTAAATCGGTTATCAGTAATTGGAGATTGTTATTTAATGGAAAACAATGATATACTCAAGCACTAAATGCCGCCGCCTGTGTTAGCAACACTGGCAGTAGTGATGGAAGGGCCATTCAGGTGTTTTGACGGTAGCGAAGCGGGCACAAAAGTTTTTATTATCAATGTATACATGAGATCTGAAGAGCCTTTTCTGTGATTATTACAGTAAAACGTTATTGTATTATTAAATGCATATCAAGTTAATATAATTCAAACGCTTTATGGCTTGCGCAAGTATAACGGCGGTGAAACTTGACCATGTAGACGAGTCTTAAAGGAAGAGCGCTTCCGCCTCCAGTCCACCTCTATAGTGACGTCTGTGACATTGAACGCGCGACCTGATTACGAGCAGACGAGATGCGAGGCCGAGGACGTTGATTCTGCTAAACATCCAACTAGCCGATAAATTGTTAATTTTATAGTGTACTAACTGCGAAGTAGACCCGATGTATGCTAGGGCCGTCTGTTGACATATGGTTACTACGGAAGTATTCTAATATCACAATTACATTTCCAGCTTTAGGATTTAATACCTTAAGTCTCCTGTTATTGCGTTAGCTCTTCCTACGGATCACAGCTGTGATCTTTTTGCGGTAAAGTTAAGAATGTGTTCTAAGTTCGATCTATCGATCGTCACGATAATCGTATCGATCCGTCACTACTTCCTTGGCATTCAAGTTAATCATTAACTATATATACATACACTATCGATTCGTAGTTTTGATCAGTCTGAATCGACGGATCATGAGAATAAATTGTCCCGTACGTACATGGGTGCCTTTAGGTTAGGGCGGTTGTGTGTAACACCATACTGTGAGAAAAATTACCTTCGGGTATAACAATTACCATCATCCTTAATTATTTTTGCATAATGCGATGGTAATTACGGTAACTATTGTCAACATAATTATTTCTTATTAAACTTGATGTATGTCAAAAAAGTCTGACCTTGAAATTCGGCTCTGTCATCGAAATGCCATCCGTCGTGTATCATAGTGTTGTAATCACTTCTCTTGTGTTACATGGATTTGACGAGATGCTGGCATTATCATAAGCAATATTAGCTAGATATATGACTATTTGAATTCATTTTTTTATATTATTGAAGTCTAATTTTGTATTGCGATTATCTTCCGTGTTGTTATGCTTCAATGAGAGGCATTTAGTTCTGGATATTTTGTTGACGACCGTAAAACAGACTGCATAAAACACATTCAAGTTCATCCTGAATATCGTTTCGTAAAACGGTAAACGTGTTCGATACTTCCATAAACATTGACGTTAAAATATTTATACGATTTAAATTTTCTTACTCATTGTACTGTAAAATTCGCATGCTTGAATTCGACCAGTCCCATTGTGAGGTGAGATTACGTAATCTTTGCGACATAAGCCGCTAATCGATACATGATTGGCAACATAGGTGCACCTATTTGAATACTTGTATACCGAGGTGTCGAAGGGTGAACGAGCATGCGTTCGGTTGAACCGGCAGCACCGGTCGCGCGAACCATTTCGGATAGTCGTTGCCGACGGCTCACGGTACAAGTTTAAAGCGGTAACGTCTTTTAAGGTGTCTACAGAATTTTCTGACAATTGATACTCGTGATCGGACAAAATCGAGTAAAAGTATAAGCAATAGACGATTGACAATGTATTTTTAACCGACTTCAATAAAATGAGGAGGTTCTCAATTCGATAGTGTGTTTTTTTTGTATGTATGTTACCGATAACTCAGGTATTTGTGAACCTATTTTCATGATTCTTTTTTTGTTGGAAAGAGGGTACCTCCATAGTGGTCTCATTTAATTTTGTAGAAAATTATCCACCTTTAATGGTGGCTGTTCACGCATGAAGTTTCATTTTTATAAATAACGCCCAAATATTATAATAAGGAGCAATTATTTTAATGGTTGATTTTGCTATTATCCAATTCAAGGCGTTTTTCTCTCTCAATATACTTTGAGTAGTGAGAACCGATTTTTATTATCTCCTGTGTCAAGTCCCGTATAGTGGCGAACTAGGGAATGAATTCGGGTTTGCGTACTTTCCGGTAACCGATTTCAATAAAACTTGGTAAATACATGTAATTCCACGCACCTTTGAGGTCGGTTTCTTTAGTACTCTGTACTGAGATTATTTGACGTTCGACACTGTGGAATTTAAATTGGGCTTAGATGCAAATACAAATTTGTTCGATTTTAACCTTGATATTGATCGATCGCTAACAGGTGATAGTACCGATTGTCTCAACAAAACTGTCGGCACCTTTAGAAGACAGAAATGTACGATTTAACATAATTTAGTCTTGTAACTAATTTGACTCACTTCTTTACATTTTCTGTTTGATTTATTTCCGTGCGAAAACATTCTGGCAGTATTTATTTCGATGGAATATTTTAGGAGACCAAAATAATAATAAGTTATGAAATTGTCTAATTTTAAATAGAATAGATAATTGCAATAATGTATCAGACAATCACACCAATTTCCTGGTCTCAAACGAAGAGCAACAAAAAAAAGAGCAACAAAATTTCCTCTAGGGAAGACTCAAAGCAGAGCTAATTTAAAAAATTTCGTTAGTGACATTTTTTATGAAATAATTCCAATAGTTTTGTTACTATTCTAATTCGAATACAATGATGAACATAGAAAAATTTTATCGATCCGGTGCGACTCGAACCCTCGTCCATGCTGCACCGTAGCATTGTTCCAACCATCTAAGCCACGGGTCCAGTTACCGACTCGTCTAAAATTCTCCTATGCGAAAAAGAAATTCTGTGTGTTCGATCTTTAAAAAAATTAATGTACCAAATTTTGTAAAGTAGGTAGTGTCGTTGGGAATCGAACCCGGGACATCATCATTAGCGTCCACATTGTTAACTATCGCGGTCGGTGAAATATGAGAATATGGCTTAATTTACAGTAACCATTGCATAACGAAGCTTGTGTCAACAAATTGGGTAACGTACAAACTAGATGCGAGCCAAAAAACAGGTCGTGCGTCTTCCGGAAAATCGCGCTTGCACAGGAATTCCCGTATGTATCTAGTTTGTACGTTACATAATTGACTTAAGTTCATAATGCTGTGTACAATTTCGTTACAAAAATTAGATTTTATTCTGTTCCGCGGCAATTTGAATGAAGTTTATCAAATTTCACGATGTTTGACTACCATGACATTGATTTTTTTTTAATTAGCCTACTGTGTCCCACTGCTGCGCAAAGGCCTCTCCTCTTGAGTTTCACAGTTCCCTGTTTGACGCAATGTTAGGTCAGTCCTTAAAATATGCATCTAAGTCATCCTGCCATCTCCTTCTTGGTCTGACTCGTCGTCGCTGGCCGTTTGGCATCCACCAAGTGGCTGTGTGAGCCCATCTCTGTGGGTGCTTGCGACAGACGTGTCCAGCCCAGTCCCATTTTAGCCTGGCAGTCCTTGACATTAAATTATTTAATTTTTGTGAAACACTTCGAACCCCAAAAAATTACTTCGATCCGGCTGGATTGGAACCAACGTCTTCCAGCAAACCGTGCCAGATATTTTTGTCCAAAAACAAATATCTGTAATAAGTACATAGAAGAATTCGCAAGCTCCGCTAGTCTTTCCGTGGCTTAGTTGGCATAGCGTCTGGCACGGTTTGCTGGAAGACGTTGGTTCGAATCCAACTGAATCGAAGGAATTTTTGTAAGTATTTGATTAATAAGTTGTCAAACTAAATTGATTTCTGTCGATAACTATTGATTTACAGGTTCGAAAATGATAGAACCTCTTACACTACACAGGTTTATGCGATTTTGTTACAACTTTTGAAATGTCCACATGAACCTCTTTCATGTCTTTTTAAATTGTTTTATTTCACGCATCAATGAGTATCAAACACAGCATTGCTCAAGCGTCTTACGCATAACTATTTGATTTTTTTCTTGATAGCTATCGGTTCTCGGTAAGCGTATGGATAAACGTACGAGTGTTTCAAGTACACATACAATTGCATACGATGGGCACATCACGTACTGTGTGTACAAATGGTTTCCAGTACGACAGACGTTAGGGTATATAATTGATGTAATTATTATCGATTGAAATCTTAGATTGGCTTTTTATTTGTGCAGTACTTTCGGGAAATCAGTTAGAGAAACACTCGCAAAATAATGTTCCTTCCGTAAATTTATATCAGATTACTTTGAAAACCTATATAGATCGACCTAATATTTTAGCAAACTTTGACCTAAGATTACGCAATACATAACATACAAACCGATTAAAGACATTATGTATTATCCCAAAATATCTGTGGCGCCTCACTAAATAGTAAATATATCAAAAAAATTCAGTGTCGCCTACTATTAAGTCTTTTTAAGGTATCAAGCAACGGAACGAACAAATCGTGTGCCTGGTGGTAAGCGACATGCCTATCCACGACAGTTGCAATGCTATTCAGTGCCTGTCACCCTGAGAAAAAAGTTAAGAATTCCCAGGTGCCTGTAATTTCACCAGCATACTTACACTTCTAAACCGGAACGCAGTAATGCTCATATTACTGGTTGGCGGCAGAAATAGATACGGTCAAGTAAGGTGGCCGTACTTCCCTGGACCAACTCTTTCACGAAATTGTCTACTGGTACTAAAACTACGTTGATTACATAGCACAATACCCGCTATACTCGCATATCTGAGTATAACCGAGTAAAACTTTGAACCTTCTCAAGGCATTTATAAACCAATGCCGGACAGTTCTAAAAACAAAGACTTAAAACTATAAACAACGGGTGGCTAATTAATGCAAAACATAGCAAATAGCATCAAAGATTCGCAGACACTAATATGGCGTCAGTAAATCAATATGACAATAATATAAACCGCGATTGTGTAGTATGTCGCGATTGTCAACGGCGCGGGCGCACGTTATGATGTCAGCGAATACACCGACGCCGCTACTATGAATTCACAACTGTGGTCATTCACACCTTTATCGAGATTTATATATTTTAATATTTCCCCTTTATTTTTTCCCACGAGACGGCACGGAGACTGAATATAATGTACGTTAGGTAGTTGGTTCGAATATTTAAGTTTGCGCGATTGCTGACAGCTGACTTACCATAGAATCTGTCAAAACCCGAAATGTTGGTTAGTTAGATAAAACAAATATACGGAATTTTTGATCTGAAAAAGTTGTGTAATTTCCAAGATAGTTAGTCCCATTGTTTACATTTCCATTATGCCCTCTATCTACAAGATGATCATATCGATTTAGATGCG
The DNA here is from genome assembly GCF_003589595.1 of Hyposmocoma kahamanoa. NCBI lineage: Eukaryota > Metazoa > Arthropoda > Insecta > Lepidoptera > Cosmopterigidae > Hyposmocoma > Hyposmocoma kahamanoa. Next base: position 7,389,839 of record NW_020653854.1, on the reverse strand, counting down.
GTTGTTGGTAACAGATTTGGAATTGTTAAGAGGGTGTTGCAGCAAATAAAAATCACTGTTGTTGGATTTCTCAATGACTTCAATGTTGCGAAGTTTTATTGCGACTCTATTCGGTTCTGGCACTAGGAGTACTAGGACTCATGTCCATACTTGTGTGCTATAATACGTTCATAACTCTCTGGTATTACATTATAGCCTTACAGGTTAAAAGATTCTAGACGAGTTTGAACCAAAACTATGCTTGACCAATCGAGTCTAAAAATGACAATGACAAATCTGAACCAAATTTAGACATGACAAATTGAAATCTTAGCTACACATACAAACAGAAAAACTTTTAATTGTATTCATTAGATAATTGCGATCCCCGATCGCCAATCCATCACACGCGATGATTATGAATATTCTTTTCGCAAGGTCATTGTGGACCGTAACAGATTAATATAGGACCTGAATGACTCGGAGCGGGGGCTCCTTTCGCTAGTAAGTTTAGCAGCCGCGAGGAGGACGACGATCCTTACCACTAGAGCACCCGAGAAGGCCACCGTGGTGTTCTAGCCGGTAGAAGTCCGCATAACGCTGCCGTCGAGGCGGAGAGATATCCAAGGACGATTTCCCCACGAAAACAAGATCTGAATGACATACTTTTTGCAAAGTTAAAGTTTGTTTATAATCTCCTGTAATGAAAATGCCATATATTCAGGTTGGATTCTTTAGGTAACACAGAACACTCATTCATTTGTTTAAACGTAGAATCAAAACGTGCCAGATACGCTCGGCAGCGAGGTAGTCAACAAAGACCGGCCTCTCTGTCCCATCTGAAAAACAATCTGATTTTTCCTACACCGATTCTGAACGATAGCTATAAAACATTGAATCAAGGATTTCCGAAATGTAAATAACGCACTTACTTCGAGTTTCGATTGGTTTTCATGCCTGGATGGCGCTATAAGGCGAAAAAAAAAAACAAAATGATGTATGTTTACCACAGATACAAATATAAATGATTTCATAACCGAGTTTTGTTCGAATTCGTCAATCGTAGTGACACATCCGTGACGAGACCTTGTAAACGCAAAACTACATATTAACATAAACTCTTATTCTTGTACATATTAACATTGTTTATGTATTCTGAACCAGTACCTTTTATTTTCGAGCCCACCAGTTAGTTAAGTTTAATAAAAAAATATCTTAAATTTCAGTTTCTCAGAAATTTATGACCCTTTCTCTCCTTTCGTCTTTAATACTACTTAAACTCCACAGTACTTTTGCATGGCATTTGCAAGTTGAAGTTCATCAAGCCAGAATGGGAAACAGACATTAGTAGATCTAGTATCAATGGGGTAGGTACAACCTACTGTCTCTATTTACTATGTCAATTTACTAACACTCCTATCTGCGTTTTTATCATTGACGCCTATCCCGTCATAGCACGCTCGTCTGTTTGGAACATTTTGATTCTATCGTTTTTAAAAATGACCTCAATTTGGTATAATTCTGTACGCCATGTACAGTCAACAGCTACACGCTTTTATTCAAATTTAGCCTCGAAAGAGGAACGAAAAAATCTGTCAAAGTGTTGATATGCTTCCGTCCATACCAATATCTAGACGTTACTGGAAATTAATACTAAATATACAAAATCATACCTCTAGAAGTCGTTAATTTTTATAATATGAGTAGATGACGCTTATTAAAATGGTGATTAAGGTAAAGAAGCCTGACTTGAATCGCGTTTTTTAAAGATCACTTTAATGTTGGCTTCGGGTTCAAGGCAATTGGCTATAATTTGTGAACAGTTCCTTATTTTGTTGCCGATTCGTCATTTGATAGTATTCGTTTCAACGTACATGGTAATTGATCGCATGTTTATAAAAACTGTGCTATTATCACTGCACAGCTATGTATGCACTAAAACGCAGAATAACAATTGTAACAACTACACACCAATTCCCGGTCTCAAACCAGGGAATTCCCTGTACTATGAGTACCTGAGCAACATAATTCTGGGGCACATTCAGACTTTAATACCCAGACCAGAAATGTTAATTTCCCAAACTGGTCTTACCGGGAATGGAATCCGGGACCTTCGCATCCAACGACCGCAGTGTAAGCCATCGAGGTCGTCATTTATTATTATGGGTGTTATTTTTTTTATTCTCGATGTAAAATACAAATTGATAGATTTTACACGTTTTTACGATGGAACATCTGGGTTTAATTCCATGGAAATTCTATATTGTTTTTCTTTGTCATGGTGCAGGGTCAAGAGCATGTCAAGCTTGATATTTGCGATTTATATTCAACTCTATGCTATTTACTATAAGAACAGTTCAGCGTGTCAAGTTTGATGTGCTCTTGGTTGTACTTATGTATGGTATACGATACAAACCATCGCCCGAATCTAACAATAGAGTTCTATTTACATTTTTTATGTAACAGACGTGTTTACTTACTAGGTACCTGTAATAATTGTGACCGAGTAACGCTAAGAGGATATTATATTTCACATACAACGTTCGGAGCTTGTGTTTAACAAGTGATCTCAACTTACCACAAGTGCTCACATTTTGACGTACACGCCACATATTTGTATACCTATAACTCCATAAATAATGTTGACTACATAATCGGTTCTAGTTACATAACAACAGGTATTGTATTTTTTATCTTCTCATTTTGCTTTGTTACGCGTTTAATACCAAATTATTCGACAAAAACAGAGTATGTATTTGTTAAGCATACTATAGTTTGAGGATGACAAAATTTGTGTGCCGGACAAGGTTAAAGAGGCAAAAAATTAATCGCAATTCTTTTATTTGTTCGTTTTGGTTTAAAGAATATTTAACTGACGTCGGTGGAGTTTAACATAACATCAAATCTATATTTTTAACATACACACATACACATCCTCACGCTCACGTTCACGTTCATTACCCTAGCACGCACGCAGGCGCAAGAATTGCACGCACGCACACACCCACTGTCACATATACTAAATAAAGTTTATTATATTTTATTTAACTTAACTGTATTTAAAAATAAATCAAGTTCAGTAGTTATTTGAAATCATTTGTCAAGGTTGGGAAGCTGTCATGGAGGATGACTGAATAATACAGATTTTTTTGTATGGGAAGTCGGTGGTCAATTACTTTTGAATTAATCTACGGCCTTATCTTATCGTCAGTTGTTTAGTTTTAGTTAGTTATTTTGTTATTAGGCTTTGCTCAATAAATTATTACATTTATATTATTATTCGAACTACCTCGGTTCAGCCTGATAGTTTGACCTACCGCCTCATAAGCAGAGGCCATTGTTTCGAATTCGGGCTCGCGCCTCTGAGTTGCTTGGTATTGATGTACGTTTAATTTGAAATTATCATGTGCTTTTCGGTGAAGAAAACCATCGTGATGAAATTTGCATGTCGAAGAAAGTTCCCAACTCTCAGAAAACGTGTGAAGTCCCCAACCCGCATTGGGCAAGCATGGCGGATTATGGTCTAAAACATAGTTTCCCAAAGTGGCAACAACCGCTCCCCAGTGGGCGCTGTAAAGTCCTAGGGGACAGTAGGGGTCTCGGAAGCAATTTGGGGGCGTTAATACTGTCCAGTAGGGCCAGCATAAAAGGGTGCTTCTTGCGCGAGAGCGACATAAAGCGATATATTGCTATTCTCGCATACAGATCCCGCGATATATATATCGCTGTCGGGCAAGTCGCACCTGTTGTGCTAGCACTACAGGGGGTGCTACCGCATTTGATAGTGACCGATGAAATTTTTTTATCTTGCTTAAGTGGGCTGTGAGCCAAAAGGTTTAGGAATCTATGGTCTAAACCCTAACCTGAGAAGATACCCATGCTTAGCAGTGGGGCGGATTTTTCGAACCAATTAAAAATATCACTGACATATTAACAACATGACGTCTATCTTGAAATAGGGTAGTCATACCTCAGACCTTCACAGGCTACGACATTGACATACCTACCTATCTTAGAAATATGCTCTATGCTGTTCACGGAAATATAACGAACAATGCGTTAAATAATCTCAAGTCAGAACGTTGCGCAACAACAACAAGTAACTGGGTTGTTCATAGAATACACTATTGCGGTAGATTCAAATGTGACTTTCAAAATATGATTGTGAAACCGCATTTTCGATAAAATGATTATTTTTAAACAGTCAAAATATACACTATCCGTTGTTGATATAGAATGATAAAATGCCTCAAGTTCTAGCTTCACTTTTATTCACAAAGTTTGTGTACTATAAACAAAAATGGACCTAGGACCCTGTCTTGCGGCATTGATAAAATCTTTGTTCAGCAATAGATTATTTTGATTAGTGATTACAATAGTACGATTTAAGCACTACCTAAGTTTTTTTTATAAATAATAGTATATTGAGGTAATTATCCTCAAACATACGTATATTTATGAATTTGTCATCAACTCATTTTACACGTCCTACTGCTGAGCGCTGGGGTCCCTTCTCTGGCGAGGGTTTAGGCTATAGTACGCCACGTCCCGGCCTAATGCGTGTTGGGAACCTTCTTCGACATGCAGGTTCCATCGCGTTGTTTTATTTCACCATTTCGGTGAACTTATGATGGTAAATTTCATTTTCGAACATAAATTCCAACAAACTTATAGGTGCGAGCTCGGATGCAAACCCACAGTCTCTGCTTGAGACACAGTGGGTTAAGGCATTAGGCTACCACGGCTGTTTTTGTTTACATTGTATTATATTAAAATAAATAACAATAAAAGGCAAAGAAATTAGGTTTGAAATAAATTCAAATTTTCCAAAATGGATTTTATTGGGAATTAAATAAGAATCACCCATAGTTGTAGATAGGAATCTACAACTAGTTTACAAGATCATTTTTATAAAAAAACTATACACACATACAAACCTTGGATCGAACGAAGTACACAGTAAATCAGTAATGGTTTTCCGAGAAAATTATCTATTGTGTAACAATCGTGGCGTTTACCGTCCTCTTGGATTTAGTAAAAATAACTTTGCACATTTACAAGTAATTTAAAAAAAAATATGGTACACACTGCCTTGTCATCATTATCAAAGGCATCAAGCTGTTCTATATCTGGTGAAGTTTAATTGCAGTACCAATAGTTATATTGCGATTCAAAAAGTTTACGGGGTTATGCCTCGCCTTACTAGAGTTCTCTATTAGAGTTATCAACGTTACGGGGCCCCCAATCTGTAGGGCCTCGACATGTGTAAGCAAACATTCGTAAAATGTTATCCACTATCTCAAATTTTTATTGTTACAAGGTCCGTAATGAATGAACAGTAAAAATAATGATAATTTTAGTCTATGGCAATTCTTCTTGTCGAGTCAACGACAAAACTAACAAAAAACCAGTATTATATTTATTTAGCCCAGTAAGCAGCCACCTCTATGCGCTTATCTGTTGCCTTTAGCAGATCATTGCGGGTGCAGCTATGTATATATAGCTATGTATATAGAGTATGGCAATTATAATTAATTGACGATTTGTGAGACGGGGCATCCTCAGGCGAAAATCAGGTGAAAGGGGGCGACCTTGATGTTGATCCTTGCTCTTGTTTTCTTTTGTAATACAAAGTGATGGGACGAAAATGTCGTGCGCCTGGTGGTAAGCGACACGCCTGTCAATAACTAGTTGTAGTGCCACTTAGAGCTTTTAATCGCAAAGATCTTAAGGGTAGTGCCACTGTGCCCGTCACCCTGATACATAAGTTGCCAAGTCCTGTGTGCCTGTAATTTCACCAGCACCTAACCGGAACGCAGAAATGCTCACATTACTGCTTGACGGCAGAAATAGGTAAGGTGGCAGGAGCTCAACTGCTACTAAAACTTGTTACCAGACTACAGCGATAAGGTAGCCAAAAAAACCGTGAGGATTGTTGACTTCAAAAAGTGGCAGATTCATTATATGCGTCAGGTGTCGTGTTTGCAAATGAATTTCTTTTTTACGAATTGGATGTTATCATTTAAATTCAAAAGGTCCTTAAGTCCGCTAAAAATATCTTCATATATACTTATAGCTGCACCGTCTTAATTATAGGTTCTGAATTCAATTCTATTTTTGTCGACTGTAGTCGACAAAAATAGAATACATAATTAATTACGACATAATTTTCTGCAGTTGTTTTTCGTACTTATGTAAATTGTATAACGTCTATGTAAATAAAATATGACAACATCAGTGACCCAACGGTTTTACACTTTGAATTTAGGATGAAGAGGATCCGGATTAGATTTTCGGTAAGACTGATTCGGGAAATGAATTTTTCTAAATTAATACTGGTCTGAGTGTTCTGGGACTACCCAGATTCCGGCGCATTATCGCTGGAGTAAATTCCGTTATTCTGGTAGTCATAGCATGCGTTTCATTATTATTCATCTGATTGCGATAAAACTTTCCTGGATTGTGTCCACGCCTATAAAAGTTTCTGAAGTGTAAGGTCCCACTGCCGAACACGGGTCTCCCTAAGGATTAAGACCCTCATTATTTTCCAGCCAGTTCTTTCTTTCAGAGACAGTGCTACGAGTACATAGTGCTAGTATTAATAAACGGTATAAGCACATTTTGGGTACCTACTCTTGCTGTTTTCTATATTCATACCATAGTAGCTGTACAGTCCTTGTTAAAGATTTCGTCCAGGGAAGTACTTCCACCTGAAAGGGTTGTAACCCTAACAACCGTGATCAGCATCACGGCAGTAAAACAGGAAACTTCCGGTCCACAAATTTATTTAACGTGAAGTAAAAGGCAAAGATTAAAAAAAAACCTTATCGGGTTTTATTATATTGAATTACACATATTGGATAGACTTTTATTCGCTCATTATGTTCGATACATGATTTACATTCATTGTATTATGATTAAACTTGAAAAGAATAAAAAAATTGACAATTTGATTTAGTCGTTCTGCCCGTTATCGCGGTCAAGCAGAGAGTGACCGTGGTACAAAGCAAAAATGAGAAAGCGAAGGAAGATGGAACAATTAAAATTTAAAATTTAAATATGAGTAGAAGAAGAAAAAACGATACGATACGAATGGAGAGAGGCGATACAAAAAGGTGGGATGACGGTGTAAGGAGGTCACACCGTCACACACTTTACCTATTTTGGTCGTCAAGCAGTAATGTGAGCATTACTAGGTTCCGGTTTAGAAGGGTAACAGTGCTGGTGAAATTATAAGCACATGGGACTTGACGACTTATGTCTCAGGGTGACGCGCGCAGTGGCAGTGCCGCTAAGATCTCTGCGATTTTAAGCTCTAAAGCTCCCGTTACTTGGTATTATAAAAAAAAGAAAAAATACCGTCTTATATATTATTGTATATATTACCATTATCAGATATCGATTCAGTCACCGGCAAAGTTACCTTTGTATCTATCAGCAAGTACACGTGTACATTTCCATACAATACAATAAGGCAAATTACAAAGATATATCACGTGCACAGTCTTACATGTCGCCAAAGACAATTATGACGTAAAGGGACAATTTGCAACAAAATTACTCAAGTATTTAGTTCGTAATTGAAGGACGGAATAGTCTAGTGTTGTTTTTCTAATTAGAAGATAAAGAAAAACAAATCGTTTAAACATTCCTTTTTTGTTACAAAACAGAGATATTTAATTTGCGCATGTTTGTCGCAAAGTGTCGTTCGGAGATTCTTCTCTATAAAATAATAAAATAATCGTAACCGTTCGCGTGTTTCAAACCTTAGAATACATTGAATGTTAATGACGCATGCGTCTTGTTCTGGTCACAACCTACAGAATTCTCTGTGGTAGGTACCAGAGAAATAAATGCCATTATACGTTTAAAACATGAGAATGTAGCAACATAGTTAATCAATTACTTAAAAAAAATAAGTTAGTAAATACTAGACTACACATTTAAAATATAATTATTAAAAAATATAATTAAATATGATAAACATATAATACGTCGATTGATAAATCCTCTGGCCATAAGGACAGGTATTACAGTGTATGTCATCGATTCGTAAGATCAATTTTTATAAAACTTTTTTATGAAAATCCTACCTCAAAAGTTCGTGGAATTTCATCTATTTACCAAGTTTTATGGAAATCGATTACCGGAAATCATCCCCTACTTTGTCACCCTTAGAGGTGGAATATTTTCTTCAAATTTAAATGGGACCAATACCAAGATACCCTCTTTCCAACAAAAAAAATAAGGTATTTAATTAATAACTTTTGTAACTATAGTGAAAAAATACAGTGGTTTGCATTAATACTAGACAACTGGTTGTACTACTGTACTACTGTAAATGGCACGAAACGTTGGTATGTTTGAAAAAACAAATATACGCGATTTTAATCCGGCAAAATAGTTTCATTTCCTATCTGTAACAATCGCAGAAACTTAAGAACTCGATAAAAAAAGAATCATCAAAATCGGTTCACAAGTTACCACGTAACATAGATCCAAAAAAGTACAGTTTAATTCAGAACCTCTTCCTTTTTTGAAGCCCGTTGAGAATGTAGAACAAAATACAGTATAATCATTCCCAATTTTTCAGAGGAAAGGTATTATTTACTTTATATGTCCTTGAAATTTAGGTGAACATATTTTGTCAATTCTCATCTTCGAGTACTTTACCTGTCGCATATAGATGCCTCAATTAAAATTTTATCACACATGTAATATTTATAACTATACATTTCAGCTGTAAAGCAAGAGTTATCCAATGACAATATCTTAATTTTCAAAGTCGTGATCCATCATTACCAGTGAATTCGTGACTATGTCACATAAAAATGCTGCAGTTAAAGGACATAAAGGCTGATAAGTTCGACTTAAACCCTCCCCATGGTGCGGAATTTTAAACAATTCTACTGGCAACACGAACATCGATGTTAAAAGTCGATACTAGAGCCACTATTTCGACGCAGAATCTTTCTCTACGACGCGCCACCGCATTTTGTCAATATAAATGAAGTAGTCTGGTTAGAGAGGCATTGCTCTTCTCCGCTCTGCTTTGGTAGACATGGCTGTAAGTAGGGTTACTGCAGACGCAGAGATAACTACGAAAATACTGATTTGTCATTACAAATACTGTAATGTTAACTAGGTATTTTATCACATAACAAACTGTTAATGATA
>NW_020653854.1:7283237-7380283 GCF_003589595.1 Hyposmocoma kahamanoa | reverse complement strand
TATTTGTTTTTTCAAACAAACCGACGTTTCGGGCCCTTTACAGGTCCGCCAGTCAACCGTGACCATGGGACCTGTAAAGGGCCCTAAACGTCGGTTTGTTTGAAAAAACAAATATACGCGATTTAAATCCGGAAAAATAGTTTCATTTCCTATGTGTAACAATCGCGAAAACCTAAGAACTCGATAAATTGTTAATGAGTTTCAATTTTTTTTTCTTAAAAAATTTCTATCATATTCGGTATTTAGATTTTCGCGATTTTTACACGTAACTATCTCTTAATAGTTTCCAAATGAAACAATTATTCGAATTTAAATCGCGTATTCTTTTTTAAAACAAACCAACGTTTCGTTCACGTCATGTAAAGACCCCGTAACGTCGGTTCGTTTTATTAAAAAAGTAGTTTCATTTCCAAATTTAGAACAGTTTGGTCCCTTGGGTTTAAAACTACCTTTAAGGCTTCTTACGCAAAACATATATAATGAACTTGTGTGCGAAGCATGGAAAGCGAAAAAGTATTTTTGTTTAAATTATTTTATGATATCAGAACAAGTCGTGCGCCTGTTGGAATGCGACACGCCTGTCCATAACAATTGCAGTGCCACACAGTACTTTCAATCACAAAGATCTGTGGGGCACTGCCACTGCGCCCGTCACCCTGAGACATAAGTTGACAAGTTTCATGTGCCTGTACTTTCACCAGCTCCCAGCAGCACCAGCTTACCCTTCAAAACCGGAAACTACTAAAAGGTGCTGGTAATTGAAGGTACTTGAAAAGGTCACGTTTTTTTGCCGTCGATAGCGTTTGATAGCGATCCACAATCATATTTTATAATAATAGAAATTATCAAGTACTGAGTATTCTTTTCCCGATAAATATGCGAGTGGGAGCACGCATGATTATTTAATTAATTCTGGTCTATCACGTTGTAGGTCGGAGTGCGTAGGCGGCTCAGTTTTGTAATAAAAACGGCGCCTGTTGGATGATACTATTTACAACGTCGCACCAAGTGAAATGCCACGAAAGTACGAATGTTTGTTTTTTGTGGATGAGGTACAAAAATACAACAGGTCTTAAAATTATATAAGAATGTTATATCACCATTATACAATATTTAGTATAGGTACAGGTGGAACAGAAAAGTTTCAAAATACTGTAGTAATATGTACCCACCACTAAACGCTCTAAAATGCTCCCTCCGGCCAGACAGTGCAATATTCTGCTCAGGATGGAAGAAGCTAGATTCGTAAAGCTAAAGATCTGACTTTGTGATGCGTTTTAGAGAGAGTCAATGTCCAGTCAAGTGCAACAAATGGGCTTTTGGGCTGATGATGCTTAACGGCTCCGATAGCATTTCGTTTATTTAACCAAAATAGTTTTTCTGCTATACTTTCCGTTGGAAAAAATGTCAGCTTTCTTTTTAATGTATCGTCCTGATAATTAGTTATTTGTGAGATAGTTTACTTTAGAAGCAGTAGAGCTCCTTGTGAAAGAGTTCGTCCAGGGAACTGACCTTGCCTATGTCTGCCGCCAAGCAATAATGTGAGCATTACTCTGTTTCGGTTTTTTGCTGATGAAGTTACAGGTACATGGGACTTGTCAAGTTATGAAAAGTTAAGAAAATAAAATATTATTTATTTCAGTCATCATCCCTAATATTTAATTACTAACATTTATTTTAAAATCAGGTTAGTAAGTCATTATTTATGTATTAAAATCAAAAAGAAAGGCACATAATGTAACCATTCCGAAATCTGTTATTTCCGGATATGGATAAATACCCCTTTGAGTAGTTCCATCCAATATTTGTGGATGAGACCCTCACCCCTATCCGCAATCATCTTCAGGACGCCGTTTGGTGCTGCAGCGCAATCTGCATCTCAGAGGCTCGTCTTTTTACGCGCCGTTTAATCGCGTTATATCTCAGGGTGATGGGCGCAATGACAGTGCCCCTTTGTGATTTAATGCTCTGAGTGGCACTGCCACTGTTTTGGACAGGCGTCTCGCTTACCACTTGGCGCACGACTTTTTCATCCCGCCAGTATCATAAAACAAGATTTTGATAAGTCACCAGTATGTAAAACACGTTATCTCTGTTTTATCGATAAAACTGAAAGGATTTTCATAGCCGAAAACGCATAAAAACTGTTTTATTCGGATTTTATTTCACTACTATTGTTCACCTTTATTTTCGGTGCTACAGTGCTGCTCTGTTATTTTAATGCTTCAATTTGTTAATAATTCAATGTAAAGCATTCCGTTAATAATTCACGTGAGATAAGAAAAAAGAAAGATTTCCATTTTAAACAACAAAACAAAATACATAAACGGAAATGGAATTTTTTGAGACCTCATTGCAGCTTTAACAGGAAATCCGTATGCGTTACATGAAGCACTATAATATAGTATTTTTAATTTATCTAATTTATGCATGCTCTAACTAAAAATAGATTTGTGTCTATTAGTGAAAAGTATATGTGGGTTCGTGTACAATAATACATATATGAGGCAATTTTGGGAATAAATTTAATTTAATTTCAATAATTTGTGAACATGTGTGCTTTATATTTTGCATATATCAGTTAATTAAAAATTTCGGCATTAGCTTTAATTCCACTTGTCACGACGTTTTAGCACTGTGTCCATACCCAACGTCTGTTTTAAATGGAGCGTGCGGACGAAACCACATAATATTACACGCGTTTAGTATGGATGCGATGTGTGTGAGTGATGGGGTTCAACCCTTAAAAGTATTATTGGTGGACACGTCGCTAAGTTCCACAAGTTATATCTATCTTACGGCCCGATCACAGACCAAATAATTTATTCCATGGGCCCGATCTTGTGGCATTGGCAAAGTCTTAAATAGAGCAAATATTTTTATATGATCATATAAGTTTTTTAAAAGACATATCCATAAATTATTTCCGTCTTCGTTTAGAGTCGGCTAGTGGGCGAACGCGGTCTACTAAGTACAGATATTAAGTCTCGCTCGATGCCTCCGTATCGCCGTCGAACAGTTTGTCTATGCGTTACCACTCATACGCACAAACTTGTACGAGTGTATGTATATTAAAATTTCTAGAAAGTACCTACTCACTCGTGTTCATTTGCTTTAACTTTCGATTTGATATGAATTTATGAACGTATCTTGTTTTCTCTTAATACTTTCTTTGTTACGTTTTGCATTTGAAAATTGTTACAATTGACCGTTTGTCTTTTGGGAATGTTTTTGTGCGGTTTTTAAATTAAGATGTTTTGGTAATAACAATGTAAAAATGTTTGGTTTGAAGTCATTTGTTTAAATAAAACATTGTTTGTAACGTTTTTATTGTATAAAAGTACAAATATATATTAGTTTCATTTACATGCCATTTTCGGAGTAAAACAAATTGACAAAGTAGATCAGCGATCGATAGAGATCCTACCACACAATAATAGAAAAACTTAAAATATTAATAACAGAATCCAATAAAATAATAACGTTGTATATCGTGTAAATAAACATCGCGTAATGCACAACTTATATCTGAGTGTCTACAGCAAATAAACTAAACAAACGATAAAATCATACACTAGCGTTTTTAAAACAGTACAAAAGTGTAAATTACACCGGACCGTGTGACGTTTAACAAAATGAACAGCGTATTATAAATTTCCCTAGCATTCTCACACATCAGCGTCCGTGTTCACTCCAACTAACGTGTTTGTGTGGGTGCGCGTAGCTACGAGAATACTCGATACTACGTCACGTTACTCAACTGTTCATACTCTTTATTGCGACCACGATAAGGTGCAAAATAAAGTATTGTATGTCAAGTTTGAGGTATTTGTAAGGTTGCATTACTGTACCGTATTGTTTCACGTTTACGCGTCTCTGTGTGTTGAGGTTAAGTAGAGCGGCGTTATCTCGGAATAAAGATTCCGTGGAGTTTTGATTGTGTACTAAATAAACATTTAGCATTACTTATGTAAATACTGTTAAACATTGTAATGTAATACATTAATGATTTATAATGTAGTAAGTATGATGCTTTGTTAAATTGATTAATGCGATTTGTATTTCCGCGTTGTTAAAATTGTTTGTGTTAAAATTTGTTGAAGACTAAAACAGTTGGTAAGTAAGTAACCTGTTAAGTTAAACATACTCAATGTACAAAAGGCGGCAGAGATAAGAGTAAACAAATTACGAAACGCAGTAAGTTAAGCGAGACGGGTGAACTAAGAATTCATTTCATAATTACGGTGGGTTTAGCGCATTGTCCGTCCAGTCTAAATGTCATCGAACGGCGTTTCGCAAGCCCGTCAATCACGGGCGGTCACCTACTTTCGCGATCGACTCGCCGCGATTAGTCGTCCGCCACCACTCGGCTACATTCACCGAGGCCTCGGCTCACCTCTACGCAACAATTGTTTCTGTAGGAATCTTTTATTTATGGCCGCATACGTCGCGCCTGTGTGCGTGAGCCGGCACTGCTCGTGTTTTACCTGTCTGCCGCACCATTCGGCAATTTGAACCATGCACCCGCGAAATAAAGTAAACGTTCCGGTGGATAGCCCCCGCACAGAAATGCCCTACCGGCAATAAGTCAACGCTCGAACCCGCCTGTTTGACAAGATTCCAACCGCGTCTGTCCTGTTTGTTTATTGTAATCGGTTTGACAATGAGCTTAAGGTGTGGTTTCGAGTGGTCTCGCGACTCGCGCTCTCCTGTGATTGTTCGCCGCTACTCGGCGTGCGACTGTGTTTGTGTTGGTATGGATACGTCATGTATACCAGCTTACTGTAGATTCGCCTCTTAGCATCCATAATTGCCTGGCGACCGAGCGACTTTATAAACCGACTCTGTCGATTACTTTTTTGCCGTTGATTTTGGATGGATTGCGTTGAGAACGTTGGAATATGGGAACGGTTAAATCTACGACTGTTAATTAGGATGAGTTTGATAAGAAATTTGGGTAAAGACAGAGAAGAGTGGGAATGATATAGACATGAAATGGCCTAGGAGGCGTAAATGCTGATAGGAGCGACAATCCTATTGCAGATAACGGAAGGTCAATGAGGAGACGTCAGACGATTGAGACGGCGCAGGGGCGTCAGGTCGGTGGCGCGCGGCAGGCGGGCGACGGGGCAGGCAGCGAGAGGGGGCGCGCGGGTGGCGGGGGGTGTCGCCGTCTCACTCGCGCGCGCGACCGACCTCCTTGGATGTGCGGCCGCAAGGTCGAGCGCCTTAATTAATAAACTCACCGTAAAGTATGTGAGGCCGATCAGAGAAGCGGCTGCGATCTTACTCAGCCTTTGTCTAGTTATTGACCCGCTCCGAGTGATCAACGTTTTTTTGTTTGCCGTTCGGTTTAATCTCCGTGTAGCAATAGAGGACGAGAATAAATACCGGAATGGTTACGACCGTAAAATAAATTGTTTCCATTCGTGTAATGAATAAAAACATCCTTTTATTTTTTTCGTGTAATAACAACATCTTAATAGGAGATATTGCGCTTTCTGATACCGTTGATGTTTACAGTACGCGTTACGTTTAGTAACGTGAGATGATGACTTGCGAGTTACGTGTCGTGTGATTTATGTTATTACGCTCTTGAAAGAATCGAGACGATCGATCGTGAGGCCGCTTAAACAAACAAAAAGGCCGTTAGAAAAAAAAAAATATAAAATCATCATAACAATGTCTTAATCTGATTATTTATGCTAATACTATATACATTATGCTATACAAAGGGGATTTTATAGCAAAATCTAAAAGTGTTACAGCATTTTATTGCTAGAGGCGTTTGGAAGAGAGATCTATTGTTGTTTGTTCAGCGAAAGGTTGAAAAAAAGCGATAACTTCTAACACCTACACATCGGTTAAGGAAAAACTTGGTACAATTGAAATTTCCATTATCTTAAGTAAACAAACATTGTGAATACGAGAACGCCCAGTTCAAATTATTAGGCGCAAAAAATAAAGAAATAAAATTGTAATTCCTTTTCAAGGTAATTAATTAAAGTTAAAAATATAACGTAATCCTGTGGATAGAAGACAGTATAACTTATGGAATAAATCTAATTATGAGAATTAAAAACTTGAACTCGGCGACCTAGTTGTTAACACTGTGGGCGCTAAATTAGACCGTTCCTGTTTCGATTCCCCATCGAGTCAATTTGGGAAACGAACGTCCTTGGTTTTTCTACGCAGCACAGAGAATTCCCTTTTTTGAGACCGGGTAATTGATGTGGCAGTCATTTAAAGCCTTTTTAAACCTATCAGAATTTGGAATGTAAAGCGTGTCTAATGCTTTGCTTATGGGATCGCCATAAATAGCGGTTTTGCAAATAACTGGACTGACGTCGAGAGCTGTGGCCGTGTCGAGCGAGACGTGTATTCAGTAAATGCTCCAAAAACTCAATAACGCAGACGTGATATTAGGCACACATCGAAAACTAGAGGAGAGAAACAAATAAATTTATTTTATATTTATACATTTATGTCACCGTTTTCTACGTATCTAAATAAAAAAAAAGAGAGAACAAGAAATCGATCGCAGTATCACACCATGAACTGAATTGAGATAATCGCTATATAGTTATTAAAAATTTGTCATTTTCTTCAAAATACTGAAATAGACGCAAAATTGGTTATAGATGCTATTAATAACACTATCTCTTACGTATAGAGAAAACACCGGAATTCATAACGATAATTATGATAAACTTGTGATATATGGTATGGCTTACATTTATTATCGATGTGTGTGTCCGTGCTATCCGCGACACAGGGATTCCCTGGTGCAGCGTCATGAGTGTGTGCATTATTTATTTATTTATAGAATATACACAGACTAAACAATAATTTTGTATTCAACAAACGTTGGTATAAACCCACAAAAATAGAACGACAAATCGTCAATTAGCTTATTTGTTTTCGATTGCGTGTTTCAAGTGCAAGCGTGTAAGAGTTACATACATGTGAAGGATCTGTAGTAGTTTCTTGCCTTTCTACTTCAATAGTTTTAGCCTTGTAACCAAATATAATTGTGTTACAAAACGTTATCATTTGTTAGCTATATGTATATTTATACAATGTAATCGTAACTTAAGGTATTTGCTAAACAAAATCCCCTTTGATTAGTATTAATAAAGTACCTTATCTAAAATTAGTGAATAACCTATACCAGATAATGCAATTAAATCCAAGGCACTATCCATTCGCGGTTGGCCCAGTTCTCCTCCTCATCTAGTGTTCACAGTGCTAATAGCTGGCTGCAGAGTCAGCATTAGTAAAGAGACTCGGTGGTACTTGCACAGATCATAGTCTCGAAATATATTACACATCTGTGACACAAATTAATCTGTGGATATTCTTCGGGCCGGCTCACATTGTTGGTTGCTTATGTAAGTCGGAGCGTCTTCTACTTTCGAATCAAGTTTATTGACACGGCAAGCTCGACAAATGCCCGTCCGCTTCACAGTTACATCGCGGCTCGCTTTGATTCCATTGCCCGAGAACTTACCACTTGTGTATTAAAACGTTACAACATTCCAATTTTGAAGAATTCGATATCTGTTCTAAAATTTGACCGTTGTTGCAAATGATTTGTTTTCGTAATCCCATAGGGCCTCTTACCACTTGTGTATCAAAACGTGCCAATTACGAGGAATTCGAAATCAATTGTGGAATTCATTGTTGCTTCAAATATTTGTTTTATGGCTCATATAAGGCCTATTACAGGTACATACTTACTTAGTTTAGGCACCGCAATTACACATTATAATATTAAAATGTATTATAGCTTTACTATGAAGATTGTATAATGTAGGTTCCCTTCTTAATGTTTATTTTATTACTATTATAACTTTGTTTACGTTTGTTTTACTCGTATTGTATTAGATTAAGTTATATTTATAAATAAATGTATCTTTATCATTATTGAACTATTTGATAGGATTTTTGAAGTCGTAATATAAATGGTGAAATTTAATTCTGATATTGAAACTCTGGTTTTTATGTCATAATGTACAGTATTTATCTTAACTATTTCAGGCTATATTCAACAGCTCTCTGTAGCTGTGCCATACACCGATTTGATAAGTTTATTGTGTTATAAATTTATATTTGTCCTTTTTTATTACATCGCATGTAAGTGTACATGATAACAATTAATCTTGTTTTTAATTATTGACTTATTAATACTGCGTTTGATTGTGTGTTTTTAATCTTTGTGATCAGATATTCAATTCGTTTATATTTTACGCAAGTTCGGCTGAGTGTACGATTTCAATTATAATAATAGCATATACGCATCTCTTGTAATAAAATTAAAACTTGTTTATTCATCATGCTCCAGCCATTATGATCGACGCAGTGTTTTCTTCTTGTATTTATGTCTAACATCCGCCACCTCGCTATTCAAGCCGTTCATATACTTATCATTGTTTTCTCAAGCCATCCATTTTTGGTCTTTTGCGTGTAAAGCCATCCACATTAAAAACGTCTTTCGAGTAATACGACACCTCGTCTTTATGTAATACATAACCATCAACCATCATAAATGATTTTCATTATTATTTCGGGTGTCTATTATAGATTCTCGCCTGTTTCATGACCTAAAAAAGGTAAATTTTATTTTTTTTTAACGGGGAGGTGGCATTAGCACTGGCGCCTGGGGTCAGGGACTTAAGTTCATAGTAAGACAGTAAGTGCCTTATTGAACATCACCGCTTTCTGCTTTTGTGTTGCAAGCAACACGCCACAGAAATCCAACCCCTTTAAGTTATAATCGGGGCTGGCTAGAATTAACCCATTGGCGAACAAAACACCTGGGATTATTTCAGTGAACTTCTCAAATGTTTGTGATCTCGTGCGCTATATCTGAGATATTATTATAACGGATATCATTTAATTACATTCTAAAATTAACAAGTACGTATATAAATAAACACTCGAACAAAGGATTTTAGATGTGAGAGAGAAGAGCCCAAATTAGTAAAACCTGGCTGTCCTGGCTCCACCTCTCGGTAAAAATACAAGGTGTAAATAAAAATATCAATATTTTATTTAAACTTAAATAGAAAAAGACTTGTAATGTTCATCTGGACTTCAAGACAAGAGGTGAATAATTAAAACTTAATTAAAAATACAACAACAAAAAAAACAAATAATTTTTTTTAAGTTAATTTAAAAAACCTATTTATTTATAATTATTAATACAAAGATCGAACACTCGGAAAAAACACTCAGAAAAAATTCCTTCGATCCGGTCGGATTCGAACCAACGTCTACTTGCATACCGTGCCAGACGCTATACCAACTAAGCCACGGAACGAACCAACGGACCTCCAAAACCAAATACACAGATAATACCAAATACCAAATACAAAGACACAACAACAAGCACATAGAAAATTTCGTGAGTGATGTGATGATGATGATGAGTTTGTTGTTGATGTCCATGAGTTTGGACTTGTTTAAAGGTTAATATTATGAATATCTTCTTTCTTAATGAAATTATGTATATTTTTACGGGCATACAAAATATTTGAGTAAGTGTACTGTAATGCCCCAGTCATGATACCAGTCTCCCTAAACTTATCTCTGAGAGAAACCCGAGAACCCAAACGGTACACCGAACGAATCGCTCATTTTTGTAACACAAATATGTTTGTATATCTGCCGCCTTAATATTAAATTATATTAAATATGATATGAAAAATATACAGTTTAATTAGTAATTAAAACTTAAGTTATAGATTTAAAGCGGTAATAAATTAAATAGCGAACAACAATTGTATTTCGAAGTTTAATGTTAATTTTATGCACTTACAACCGCCTCAGACGAATTTCCCGCGCCGTTAAGTTTTTAATAAGTAATAAACTCGCATGATTATCGTTAACAGAGATTATCTTAATTCTGAACAAGTGGCAATTAAACGGTGACGTGCCAAAAGTAACGCCTTTACGTTTAACAACATACTTAAGTATATTTGGGTAGCGTTGCTCTGCTACTCATAATAGCCCTAGTTGGGCCCTAAGTCTGCTGACTTTGAATAATCTCACTTATAGGATCCAATTAATGGTAGGATTTTGAACATTTGGTGTTCTGCTAAATGTTAAGACTAGTGGTTTGTCAGTGGCTAGCTAGCCGTCGAGCTGCTATTCAACTGCCATTGCAATTTTTTGGTGTTCTGCTCTTCAATAGCGATGGCACGTCGATGACGTAGTGTACTCGGTACTTGGTGTGACGGGGTAGTGTCTGCATTTCGAAGTCGAGGCGCCTATTTTGCGTGTGGTGGGTGTAGGGCAGCAGCCTCCTCGGTTTGCTGTAGACTTCGCTCACTCTCTGCATAGAGGGCTGTCTGTGATAGCTAAATTTATAAGGTGTTTATTGTATGGACCATGATCTAAAAAGTCATACTGGAATTAATTGTAATTCCATTATGACTTTTGAGATTACATTCTGGTCATTGGACCAGTGTTGGTTGTTGTGGTCGTCAGGCACATTATTTATATTTGTCTCAATTTGTAGAGAATTTAGTCGCAGTCGCACAATCGCACTGGCTAAGCGTTCAGTAATCGCCGCTTTAAACGTTAAGCCCCTTCCGTCAGTGCTCGCCATTGTAGTTGCCGTTTCTATACGTCGAACTTAAGAATTTACTTCTCACAGAAATTTCATTTCTCCTTTTCAACTGTTTCAATTTTTTTGTTTCAAATTTCAGTGAATTTAAAAAAATGGTTGAAAAATATTGGCATAGAATTGATTTGTTGTGTGAGTTTCAGTACATAATTAAATTTCATTGTACTAAAGGAGCGTAATATGATCCCTTAAAATGTTTTCACGGTATTGGGTTCTTTTTGTAAAAATTAATATATTGCAAAGATGTTGCTTCATTATTAGATTTTACTCGTTTAGTATGTATTAGTATAATACCAATTGCCGTATTCATTTTTGATCGAGACTGGTGAACATTCATTTTGGATTTCTGTGAATTTTATAAAACTTCGAATTTATGCCTAAACTTTCTTTTTACAGGAGACTTATCATAAACATTGGGGCATAATATAGTCCACTTTAGAACGAATAAACGTTAACTTACAATTTTGACCAAAAAGTTTTATATAATTTAATTCTAAGTTCCTTCCTTATTATCGTAAGGATTGATGATACCATACTCTTCTCATTAACTTTCGTATATTTGTCGTAATTGATTACGACCGACGTACAATTTTACCTAGCCATCAAAATTTCACATTCTTTACTATTCGATGGCTACTTTTTTGCGCAATAGTATGATTCACTAACAGTACGAGATAGATACAAGCTATAGCTATACCGAAAGTACATTGTCGTTAGGAATTTAACTACTGGTACACAGTATCGACAATAGAAAGTAATATTGTCAATTTTCTTAATTTTTATGCATTCGCTGCGTATAGTCGGGTACTAGAATAAACGTTGAGGTGTGCGTTACGCCTGTGCATACGTTTGTAAGCCAGTTGTGAGTGTTGTCACAACCATGCAGGCTTATTAAATTTAACTCACTTATACACGGTGCCCGGAAAATTATTAACATGTAGTGGTACAACTTTTGAAATTTATCTCCCTCAAAGTTTTACAAAAGTTTAACTATCTATTTTATAGTTAACTGCTGTGAAGGATGGATATTGAAGTCGATGTAGAAAGTGCGCAGTATATAATGCAATGCTCCTATAATAGGATTCCGGTTGATATTCAAAATTAAAATTTACCGTTCACGATGTTTAAAACTATAGCGAAACAAAAACTTTATACCAAAGGTTTACAGCTTCTGCGTACTTGGATGACAAAAATCCTTTTTTTTTGCAGGTAGTCCCGATGTTTGTAAGCGATAAATGTATTCAAATGTATATTTACAAAGAGCAACCCTTAGAGTTTCTTACTCATTCTTCTCACGTGCATCTGCCTTACGAAGAGCAGTAGAATTTAATCAATATGACGATTTCAAGTGTAATTGGCTTACCTATGACATAAAGACTTTTTGAATTTGAATTTGAAAATGCATTTTCCGTTCGATACAAACTAAATTGGAGAAAAAAGGTCTTAGACTAGCCGATGGAAGTCCAGTTAAATGGATTCCTTAGTCATTGGTAGTTAGTAGTTTTTGCTTATTTTGTATGTTGTTTTTTTTTAGTTTGTTGTGGTTGAAATGCAGGACGTCCTGCAGGGAGATGGGTAAATGACATCGTCATAGTCATGGGTCGCAGTTGAATGAGACTAGCGCAGTTTGATTGATGTTACGAACTACTCTGTTTTGTGTATGTTTTTAAATTATTTATTACTCAAATTGAATATTTTCTTTGTATAAATATTGTTTGTATCAAATTTTATTTACTTAGTGCCAAATTTTTTTAATTTAGATTTTTTTACCTAAATATAATATTTGTTTGTGTAAATATAGATTGTGGTGTTCCAATTTTATGACGAGTCATGGCAGAATAACAGCGAGGGCTATGTAATTAACATACTCCTCGTATTCTGAGTCTTGGACCCTTTTGACATTTTTTAAATTATTTTAACTTGAATTTAGTATTTTTATTTTATTTTTTCTTCTTTGATCAATGTTGTAAATTTACATGTTTTGCATGTCAAATAAAGCCGATTTTATTTTTCTATTTATTATTTTTACGCAACGCCTATACCAGCAAAGATGTGGATGATGAAGTGTTAGATTTTTTTATGATATAAAGTAACGGGACGAACAAGGCGGGCCTGGTGGTAAGCGAGACGGCTGTCTATAACAATTGCACTGTCAATCAGAGCTTT
This sequence comes from Hyposmocoma kahamanoa, assembly GCF_003589595.1. Classification (NCBI taxonomy): domain Eukaryota; kingdom Metazoa; phylum Arthropoda; class Insecta; order Lepidoptera; family Cosmopterigidae; genus Hyposmocoma; species Hyposmocoma kahamanoa. Next base: position 7,367,487 of record NW_020653854.1, on the reverse strand, counting down.
AAATCGCATAGATCTGAGGGGTATTACCATTGCGCCCGTTACCCTGAGATAAGTTGACAAGTCCCATTGCCTGTAATTTCACCAGCACCCTTACCCTTGAAAACCGGATCCCAGTAATGCTCATATTACTGTTTGGTGGCAGAAATAGGTAAGGTGGCAGTACTTCCCTGGACGAACTCTTTCAGAAGGTCCTCTACTGCTACTGATATGTACAATAAAGCAATCACATAAATGCTTACGTATGCTAATAGTGTATGATTCCCTTTTTAATCGATTTTTAATTTTTTTGTAAATATTTAAATACATATTACTAGTATACATTTTTTATGCATTGTGCTTGTACTTACTACTTTTTTGTTATCATTGAATAATTAATTTGTAATTTGCAAAAGCAACAGCCTATGAATTGTTTTACTTTTTATTCTAGTGGTAAAGCTGAGGTTATAAAATGAACTTAGGCTTCGACTAAGCAAAGATGGCGAGTGTAGTCAGCCTTAGACTGCCCTAAACAATGAAACTGTTAAAAAGAAATGCTTTCACGGCTACAGGTTGTTGCCATGACTTATGTTAAAATGACAAGATAGAATTTAATTATCACCCGTTATATATATTTTCTACACAGAAAGTTTCTATTTTCTGTTTACACTTGTAGTTATGTATATAGACTACTTTTGAGAGACAAAGGTCATTGAACCTTTAACCATTTACATGAAGTAGCTACAACATTCACAAAATGGTATCACCTTATTTTATTATTTTGTTTTGGAGCTAAATTAGTTGAAGTTTAATTCAGTTATAATTTTTGAACGATTGATTTGGCTATAACATTTTATAGAAAACCACGTAACACACGACTGCAGGGAGATATTAATTAAAGGTCCCTTCATTAAAGTTTAACGTTGTCTTAAAGAAAAACTCAAAAGCTAAACACAGGTACTTAATGCATAGTAGATACGTTAACACAAAGCGAGTTTTTAATTGTCGAACGAAATTTGAACCTTAAGACATCCACATAGGGTTTGTACACTTATTTAGTTTTATAAGTACAAAAGTTAAAGAACAAATTTAACTGGAACCTATCCAAATCGATATTAATTATACAGTTTCAAATAAGAGAACCAATTTAAATATTCCATAGACAACTATAAATAACAAACAATTAAGCAAAGGAGACACAATACACAAATCATTTGAGGTGAGTACATATTTCACACACACACTCGACTAGATGAACGTAAATTAACTACCCGACCAATTAAGCTAAGCCTTGACTTTTATATTGCACGCTTGGTAGTAGAGCTCTTTCTAAATTGTACAATGATGCTTTGAGACCACTGAATAATGAACTCTCCGTACTATGTTTTGGTTGTGCAAACAGGAGGTCTTTGAAAAATTGTATTTTCTAGTAACCAGGATGACAAAAGCCGTCAACACAGGTGTGTATACGAGAGGACGAGTTCTTTATAAAGTGGTTATTTGAATATAGATACGCGTACAATAGTTTGAAGCGTGTTTGTAAAGTGGACTGTAATCGTTAGTCACTGACATCGAAACGCATAGCTCAGTGAAATCGAACAGAAACGACACACTTTTTTAACAGTTGTAATTTTGTACATCCACGACTTACCTTGTTGTGCTTTAGGACTAAAATTAAACTAAGTTTAATTCTGTTTTGTTATTGAATAATTGATATAGACATAAATAATTGTAGAATCTATAGTTGAGTACCACCAGAGCTACTTGTGAAAGAGTTCGTCTAGGGTAGTACTGCCACCTGTAATGTCAGCGTTACTGTGTTCCAGTTTTGAAGGGTAAGTAAAGTTGCAGGTGAAATTACAGGCATATGGGACTTGTCAACTTGTGTCTCAGGGTGACGGGCGTAGTGGCAGTGCCCCACAGATATTTGCGATTTAAAGCTCTGTGTGGCAATGCAACTGTTATGGACAAGCGTGTAGCTTACCATCAGGTGCTGTTCGTTCTGTCACTTGATATTATAAAAAAAGAAACTTCAATAATATGCCGTTTGGCTGATGGTAAATACGAGTACATATGTTAAAATTAACTTCAAACGAAAAAGTATATTCTGAGATTCACAGATTTCTCACAGATGGTGCTACGGCAAAAGTAATTAAAAACCAAAGAACAAACACGTGCAACAAGCACATGAAAAAACTGGTAAGGTCTGCTGGTTCGTTCTGTTGCGCAGTTAGGCGAATGTCAGTCACGGTATGGTGAATGCGTTTGGTTTGAGTCCAGCCGGCGGATCGAATGAATTTTTCATTTCTTTTTATTAATAATAATCATATCACGTATTCGTTTTTTTAATTCATGTTTTTTTTACAGTTCTCATATCTCGACATACGTCACTCATATATACCTATCTAATATATTTCAAATATATATTTTTTTTACATAAAATGTGTGTGAAAATCATAATAATTGATATTTATTTGTATTAATGAATCAAATTAGATGTTAAACACTAATTCATTAAATATTATTCTTTCTTTCAAACCAGGATACGTAAATAAAGAGTTCAGTAAGCTCTGAAGCAATACTTATTAAATTTTTCACTACATTTTTTTTATTGCAACTTACGTAACGAATTAACATCTAAATCAAGACGTTTTCGAGACAAAAACCATATGATATATAAAAAAAGGTTCCATTTTGCATTCCGGCAGTAATCACCAACTTAATGAGGCTAATGTTTGTCATTTCTGTCCATAAACATCCGCACCATCTTTGATATCATCTCGTGAGCGCACCGAGGCACGCATTTACATATATAGATCGCCCACTCGCTCCACCGCGATTTTTACTCAGATACAAAACTATTACCCGGACGATTTAAATAATACACGATGTGTAAGACAGTGTTTAAAAGGAGAGACATCTTCTCCGAGTTTGATTTCACCCATACAGGTTCTTGAAGTGGAATGCGTCGTGGCATACAGAGGTTAATAAAGCGCGCACTTGCTCACTACTTTATTCTTTTTTGTAGTCATAAATAAGAACGCTTAAGAGAAAAACAATTTATGCTTTATCGAGTCTGTCAATTTTGCGCGCCGTGTATCGTACCTCTCTTGTTGGGTGTAAAATGAGTGTATTTATTACCAATACAATTTTATAGAGTGTTTGTTTTTAACGTCTGATTACAAGAAATTACAGCTGATTTTCGATAAAACTTATCGACCTATACTATACTGTCGACCTAGACGTCGTCATTGAATACAGGCCTCCCCCAAAGATTTCCAGACCTAGACGTAATTGAATGTTAATAAGAGAGAATATTTTTTTTACTTTAAAATTTTTAATAAAGTTTTTGACTTTAATTTCATATATAAATTAAATCAATATATAAATTCGCGACATAGACTTCGACAGGAAGACACAAGTATAAATCAGCAACAGGCTTCGTCACATAAAAATCAACAATGCAATTCGCCAGGCTTAGAGAGAATATTGTTTCATCAACGATATTCGACATGCTAGTAATTTAATTTACGATAAAATATGAACTTCGTATGGACCATTCCCAAACGATAATTGTGTCTAAAGAATTTCCCCTTTCCCCTAAAATTTTCATGTTATTTCATTTCCAAATTATAAGTTGTTTCTCACACACAATTTTATAAATTTACCAGATTTGAAATGAAAGATAATAAATAACAACATACATTTGCGTTGGTGGGCTACGAGCGTAGCGACGTAGGCGTAAGCGTCAATATGACGTCACAACCCTACGATAGAGCTACGAGTGTCGTCGTAGCAATTTCAACACCCCCGCCATTGTGTTTCATTGGATGTGCTCATTTGAGAAAGGTTCAGCTTGTGGGAGGAACAATGCCGATAGGCACTACTGAGAAAATTATCCTTTTAATGTCCATTTATATAGTACTTTCTTGACAGTTATTAGTAATACTTTATACCATCTATTTTAATTTAATTGTAATTGTTTGCAACGTCTATATATATATATATACGTTTTTCACTGAGGCTCTCCCAAGTCGTTAAAGTCACGCTTATACATCGTGTATATAACCAGGAATAGAGACGAAATAAGTACCATCCATCCCTGGCAACTCATCAGGCAAATGGGCTTTTTATCACTTTTAAATATCTCTCGTTTGCACTGAAATCAGAAATTAGAAAGTTGAAAACTATTTCCGCGTGCTGTACTAACAGCACGCGGAAATAGTTTTCAACTTTCTAATTTCTGATTTAACGTATTATAGCGCCAACAACTGGCCTGTGTGTACGTCTCCGTGTATTCCAAAAATATTCTGTGTTTATTGTAATAAAGAGAATAAATCTGTAACAATGGGAGGTTGTACCATTCGGTGGTGTGGGAAAAACAGCAAAACATCTTGTTACAAACCAAACGGAATCACATTTCATCGGTACTTAAATATTAAATTTGTATTTTTTCCATTTTCGTCCATTACAGCAAAACTCAAATCAAACTTATCGTATTGAAGTGAAACAATTGACAACACCCGTCAGTTGTTTCGAATTCGAGCTGGCCAATCGGAGCGCAGTTGTAACCGTAATGATTTGGCAGAATAATTTTCAAACAAATTAAATGACATTTCGTCTCTATTTCTAGTCATATAGTCGATGCGCTTATGACATTTATAAACACGAAGTAAAGCAAAAAACCGGAATGTCTCAGTAGCTAATTACGACTTTAGTACGCAGAGGACGTTCGTTAATGTGTATCGAGCTAACAAAACTAAAGGTAGACGAGTACGGTCACGGGTGTCATCATAATATTATTGTTTATTTAGCGTGGACTTTATGCAATTATGTCTGCGATGAGGTCACATTTGATTTGAGCGATTGTATAGTGAGGTGTCAGGCAATAGAATACACGTTACAAGATAAAACCACGCGACGCGCGCGGCACAATGATGCGACATAAGAATACATGACGAGGGAGGGGAATTCCCACAGACATAATAATAATAATAACGCAGACACTCAACATAGCCCCGCAGTAGGGAAATCCTGTGTCGCGGGTGCTATGGACATATATCTAGATAGACGCCGCAAGTATAGCAATTTGTATGAAAACCAAGCATGCCACATTTTTTGTCTCATTATGACGTCACAAGAGATAGTGATGGAACCCTCCTTCCGCTCGCTCTATTTCGATTGATTGAACGGAATACGTTTACATACTCCGTTCAATTAATCGATTCTAATTATAATAATTTTTGTTCAAGTATTTGTTGATTACAAATAGTCGTAATAATAATATAGTAGAAAAACACTAGAATAAGATAGTTAAATCCTTTATATTATTTGTTTTAAAAAAATGTTGATTACTTAAAAAAATTAAGACTTTAATTTTTAATCAACTTCAAATATTAAAATTATTGACCTTCCAATAAAATGAGCTTATTATACAACATTTTTTTGTAATAAAAGCTCTTAGGGATTAACTTAAATAGTGAAAACGCACGCCACTAAAAGTACTTTCGGCTGCCTTAATTAATTTTACTAGATGGTTTTCTGTTGGTAACTGATCAAATTGATGAATGCCAAGACAAATGAAAATGTTACTGCTGACAAAGTATAGTAAAATGTTATTAATCAGAGGAGGTGTACTTAATGACGGCCTCGCGTGAAATTTTTGTGATTTGTTTATTATTTCTCGGATTTCTAACTCTGCTACTCTGCATATTTGGATTGCATCTTAGGTGGAATAAACTAGACCTCCTTCGTCCTCGAAAGTCACGAACTCATACTTATGACCAACTCCAGGTGCTTGTAAAGACAGCGCACTGTTAATTCTTGCATTATATACTTTTTTGTATTACTCGTATTACATATACGGCGATATATGTAATTATTTGCTCACTATATTCGGTCATTCAAGGCAACGTGCTGCAAAAATTATCGAAATTACACATACTACTGATAATAGCTACTACAAAACTGAAAAAAAAAAAACGAAACTTACTAAAAGTTATAACAAAAGAGTTATAGAATATTTTTATAATATTGCTAAGGTCATAATAATTTTCGTCCCTTTATTTTCAAAATCGAGATCGAGAACAGTGTTGCCTAACGTATACATCACTAAATGTTAAATTTGGCCAAAGAAATATACAAGCGGCCGTACCACGAAACTGAATGCATTATACAAAAGTGCGTTCGTTCGATATTCATAGCGTATTAACAAAGGATCACAAATTGTCGCACCAAGTAAAAGCCGCAATGTATTACAAACATGAGGCATACACTCGGTTACATATTTGTTTTCTCGAAATTCACACAAAGCCAAAATAATTGTTTTTAAAATAAATTATGCATCTTCTGATTACAAAATCACTTACCCGTGGAAGGAAACGTCCCTGTTTACCCGTTTACCCCCAGTTATGGTGATTTTGCATTTTATAATGGCACAATTATGCATTTTTCGCGTTTTCGACCGGTGTTTATCTACAATAACGGTCGAGTGCGTTCGGAAGTGTAGCAGCGGCAAGTAAGTGAATTTCACTTACTTTGGGCACGCGAAGTACGTCCTTGCGGCGTCTATCTAGAATCGAGATACATGTCTGTGGGAATTCCACATCGCGCGCCCGCTACGGTCGCGGTGCCCTATCAAAACGCGCGCCGCGCGCGCCGGTCGTTGCCCTGAGCCCCGCGCGTCGCCACCAATCGTCATTCGTCAGTTAGTTTGACGACGGCGTGCGTGTTTAGTAGCCACGTCGCACCGCGTGTATTGCAGTGTAAATAAAATGCTATCCTCTAGAAATAAACACAACGGTAAATCTTCTGATTATTCTGTTCTATCCATCAACAGATTGATTGATCTTGTAAAGCAGAATCCTATATTATATGAAGCCAAGCAAAATTTTCGAAATAGTGGTTTTACATCAAAAAACATGTCTTCACAACGAAAATCTGCTTGGGAAGCTATTGGAAAAGATTTGAATCAAGCGCCAGGTTAGTATGGTTTATTTTGTATTGCATAATTGTACTTATTTATGCTTTTTATATTAAACTCCTCCTGTTGATGAAAACAGTGAACAGTAATTTTGAATATGGTTGAAAATTTAAAGTTGCAAGGTCAAGGCTCCTAGGTAACATAGTACGTCACGATTAGGGATTGCTCCCGGGAATTCCCGGTGCTGGAATTACCCGGTACCTGGTAATCAGTTCCGGTACCACGATTACAGATTCACAGTACTTCCGGTTATAGCAAGAAATTATCTACCTACTTAGCTGACTAATATCGCCAGTTGGCAACTTCCCACAGGCGCCCGTTACTGCCATTATAATGCTACTTAAACTTTTTTAACTTTTTTAAATTATCTCTCAAATAGATATTTTCAATAAAAACCTTAACTTTGATTAAATAATAAGTATTTCTTTATTATTTATGGTATTATTATTACGTTAATTATGGAACAGGTACGGATACTCCGGAAAAAGCATACTTACTGATTATAATTTAAGCTTTTCAAGAAGTACTGGGAATGCCGGGACTACCGGTACTGAGCTGAGCCTAGCACCGGGAATCACAATTTTAGGAACCGGACCGGTTCTGCAGGCCTTAATCACACGATCGACACTCATTTACATCAGATTGATTATGTCACATTACGACTTTAAGTAGAAAAGTTTTGGACAAATATATATATATATATAAAGTTAAAGAATAATGAATAGAATAGTGACATAGACATTTGAACAGCGTGGAAGAAAATTTCAATGTTAGGCTGATTTCAATTTGCTGACCAATAAATCAAAGCAGGTTGTTGTATACTTGATTTTATTGCTGCAATGCTTTTTACCAGAAAAACAGCCATTTAATTCATACTACTGGTATAACATTACATTTTCTAACTTTGCATTTTTTGTTTCAGACGAATGTAAGAAAAAATGGAAATATTTGCGGGACGGCTATGTAAGAAGTATGAAAACTAATGGAAGTAATCTGCATCGCCATATTTTATCTTTTCTAGACGACCACATTGATTGCACAAAAAGTAAACCTAGCCATACCAAAAATTCTAATAAAGATAATAACCAAGTTCTTATTACACTTGATATGATCCAATCGCTAGTGAATGAGAAAACCGATGATGATAAAAATGATGATGCTTTAGTAGATGCCACTAGTGATGTACTCAGCTTGTTGTTTAATAAGAGTTTAGAAGACACTATCAATAAATTTACTGAGCCTAAATGCAGTGCACACCACTCGTCTACAATCGAATATCCCGACGAATATCCCAAAAAAGTTGAGGAAACAGCAGCTGAATGTTGTAGCAGCATTATTATTTCCGATGTTGTGTCACTCAGTACTGAAGGAAGAAACAGCGAAACTGAAGATTTAACAGAACTAAATACCTTAAAGCGTAAATTACACAATAGTAGCGAAACTGAAATTCCAAATTCTAAGACTTTGAAGACTGACCTCGTAGAACCCTCGAAGGAACAGCCTGATATTGCAGTATTTTTCAAAGATATTGGTGAATACGTCACAGCACGCTTTCCTCTTAAGAAGCAGATAGAGTTGCGAATGAAAGTGTTGTCTTTAGTTACACAAGCAGAATTAGAATTATTGCATGGAGAAGAAGAATAATCACAAACTGTACTACTGTATTCCAAATATGATTCTCATACAATAATGTGATAATACGATTTGATAATTCGTATAGCTGTATAAGTTCTGTTGTACCTAAGTTAACATAATTGTGTATTAAGTATTTTAATAATCTAAAGTGGTCTTTTATTTTTGACGCATTTATTAATTTTAATTTTGATTTGTGATCGAAATATCCTTTATGTAGTTTTTCTAGGCTGCCTTCAAATTGTCTCGACGTCTGTCTGTACTCGAGACATAAGATGGAATTTTAAAAGACTGCCTCAGCACTGCTATTAACTTATACTTACCGCACAATCAACTGGCTTAAAAGCTTGTAAACGTAATTGAAAATGATCGTCTACAAATTCTTGCGACCTTTGCAGCTAGACTTTTTGTTTCGTAAAAAGATAGCAAATTGCGAATAAATGACGATTTTTTCCAAGTACCATGTGAACATTTATTATCAATAGAATCTTTAGTGAAATCAGTATTGTTTCTTTCACATTTGTAATTGGTCGTCGTTTGTATTATAACAGCAAGGAATATCGTATGGGCAATAGTTACATGGATACATTCGACGTTGAAGGTGGAGGCATGCACCAATCATAATATCCGTGGCTAATTGGTCACCGTGTCTTTCAATTCGTTCTTTCAATTGTGAACTGGTTGCGACTTAATATTTGTGTTACCAAATTTCTCTGCCCACGACTGAGTCGCGTGTGCGCCGTAAGTGGAATATACCGAGATACAATCAAATGGAGTCATACTTAGAATGAACTTTCTAAACCATATTTCTGTATTGTACACAATACTTCGATTCTTTTGTGATGCACCGTCTTTTATTTGCATTACTAACCTTTCTTTGCTGTTATTTGTTATTACTATGTAAAATCTGATCTCTGATTTACGAAGAGCAAATGATCTAATAACGTAATGCACATGAGGAACAAGCAGTCTGAACATTTATTTGATCTTCCAATTACGTCCAACAAACTACAATTTCACACAAAAACACAGAATAACAATCAACAATACAAAAGATGACCGTTGCTCGTCAGTACAATTTAATTTAATTTAATGTAGGTTGTACTTAAAGTAAACTTCTTAGTTTAGTAAGTCAGCACATTGTTAGACTTACAAAAATAATATATAAAAAAGCGATAATATCAAAAGTGTACCAGCGACAATCATTATTAAAACAAGGCATAGCAGCTAATCTCCCCTTTATACCGCGGTGTGTAAGTACTGAGATAAAACTACTCTATGTAAATATTCGCCGTGATAAATGCTTTACTTACCTGTCGCGACCGCGCGTTTCAATAATAACCATGATATTGCGATGATACGGACTGGAAAAACTCGTTCGGCGGATGTCGATATCCTTAGAGGTTCACGAGTAAGTGTTTCTTGTTAAAAATACATCGCTTTGAGAGTTGTCCATTGCTGAGTTTACGCGCAGCCTTTAGAGGCTGTTTGAGTTGAGCTCTGTATTGTAGACTAAACGAGTCGCTGAGGGCGATGATTATTTAACTCATGGTCAGGAGCCGGTGAGTGTAGTGCGATCTCGGTGAGCGGCTTTCATTCATGCCGCCTCGGGCCACGTTCCACACGAGATCTCATCTTCCAATTATCGACTGCGTTCGCATGCTCGGTTTTGCGATTTTTGGTATTGTTGACCAATACTTATTTGTTAAAATTTATTTCGTACATCATGTGTTAGAAAGAATATGTTGCAAATAGTTGCGTAAAAAGATGTTAAACGGCCGCACCGATACCCTTATAAGGAATTAAACTCAAAGGCAATCTTGATCTTGTTCCGATTAAATAAACACCCATGCCGTCAAATCTCAAGGCAACAGATTGAAACTTGATGCAGTCATCGGTAAACTATTCATTGTTTTGTACAATTCAAATCTTAGATTAAACCATTCTCACTACACGTAGGACTTAGCTTACGTTAAAGGTGAGGTTAAAATTGAAAGATTTGGTCGAGTTGAAGGGATCACATCCCCACCAAGACTTAAGTTATTGTTCAGTACAATGATGAGCTATTGAAGGCCGTTTCGACATAGGTGAACATTTCCGAGGGCCAGTGGATTTGGTGGAGCATTGTGCCGGTGTATTACACAAACTGTACCGAGCGCAATCGCTCAGCGTTTCACAATCGCGAGTTCGCCGACCGACACCAATACCTAAATTAATTTTCTTTTCGGGCCCGTCGCCGGCGCTCATTGTTCAATTTGTGACTTGGATTTTGGAGCACCGATGTGCCTTTTGGTGACACGGAATCCGCCGAGAAAGCAATCTCTGAAGCTGTTTACCGACGGTACATCGCTTTCTTGTTATTGTACAACAGTCGATGTGACATCTTTTCGCCGTGCTGCATACCTGGCATTTATAAATACGAAGCGACTGTTTCGATTTAAACAACAATTTTAACAACATCAGCACCCGATTTTCGAAATTGGCACCATTCTTTTTTCAAATCGAGAAATTATTAATCAATATTCAAACAATTAATCTACGTTAGCTGTGAATTTTTAAGTTCTCGCCAAATCTTTGTTCTTGATAGCACTAACCTGTTTGTGTTACTCAAACACACGAGCATGACATTTTATAACTGTAACAAGGTTATTTACCGTTCTTATTGAGATATTACCATATAGTCGGTATTGTGCGCGGTCAACACGAGGAGGTTTTAAAAGATTTTAATGTTAGAGTGAAGGTCACTCGGTAAATGATCAGAACGCGTTCTCTAACCTCAATGAGAGGATGCGGTAAAAGAGTTAGTAGTCAGAATATAAAACTATCGGTTTAATCCACCGATTAGTTCATATGTCATTCTTCCAAAGAATCTGTATGCAATGATAGGTAAGTGATTGGCAGTCTGCTAGTAAATCATATCTTTAATGTGCTTTTAACGTGTAGGCTTATTAAAATATTGAAATCGGTGTATATCATAATAACCGTGTATTATTATATGTATATACAAGTGTGTGTTTCGAAATCAAAGTTGCTTTATCAACTGAATAAATATCGAAATGTCTTGAATTTGAATACTGAACGTTCTTTATTGGTGGGATTATTGGCTTTGATGGTTAATGCTTTCTCAGCGATTTGTCGGTTGCGACGCAGCGCAAGCGCAGAGCAGCAGCCTACGTGATCTACGCTTGCGACATTTTGACAATCTGTAGTTTACGTAACGTTGTCAAGACAGTAACTGCACGGTGCTCTTTGCTGCAACTACAACTTGTTACGTGTTTATTGAGACATCTGGATTCCTAAAAAAAATAGAGAATGTCTTCTGATCTTTTCTAATTAAGGCCTGATTCCTAAAAGTGCAGAATGTTTTTGTAATTTCACGGCCTCGGTGGTCCAGCGGTTCATGCTGTAAATGCTGGATGAGAAGTTCTCGGGTTCGATTCCCAGTGGGACCAAATTAGGCAACTTATCTAAATTGATTCTGGTCTGGGTGTTCTAGGAAGTGCCGTAAAGTGAATGCTGATTCTCTGGTACTCATAGTACAGGGAATTCCTTGTTTGACACATTTGGTGTGACTGTCTGGCACATTTTTATTAGAATTAGTAGTGTAATTCTTTGTTGCATATTTAAAACTAGTTCAACGACCTAGTGTTAAATCGAAATACTCTAATAGATGCATAATATAATACTCGCATATAGTGGAACGAGTCGAGCGTATTGTATTGGAGTGACGACGTTCGGTATGCGCAGACGGCGCGCCGGTTGTTTCAAAACAAATGGAGAAAGTAACGCTATTTGTACGTGAACTGCGAGCCGTTTCCTACTTCCCCATAAAGCGGCTAATTCTTATAATGCATTGTGGAAAAGAATCGTAGAACCGTAACGACTAAGTACTCGAAGACAGCTGAATAGTTGGCGCTATGATCGCGGTCTCGGTCTGTTTGCTATAACCGCGTTACTAAGAGACAGTTTGTTTATTCTTCCTTTTTACATTTCCTTTAATAATCGTGAGCATCACAATTTCTCCATACGTTGGATCGCAGCTTGAACTTACCAATCTTTATATTATAATTATCTTCCTTTTTTTCTGGATTGATTGCTCTGGTGAAGGCATTTGATAGATTTATAAACAGTTTTGTAACGATATCTATGTACTAGCGTACTAGATGCGGCGTTCCATACACACGCTGTGTTTTATTGATATGCAGTGAAGACACAACACTTCAATATCATTGATTAATAAGTAACAGAGTGTTCTGACTACACAACAAGAAAGTAGGGATAATATGAATAAAATAGTCACTGTGTTCACTACAATATAAAAAAGACTAGGCTGCATGGCCTAAAGATCTTTGCCTTTCCGCAAGAAAAAGTACATACATGTATTTTTTTCTTTTACTTAATTTGTTTTTGTTTTGTTTTTCTTTTTAGTAATATAATAATTATAAATAGCAAGCGGAAGACCCCTGAGTCAAAGCAAAATGAAATATATTATGTAACTAATAGTGTTGTCCCTAGGCTTTACGTTAGTTCCCCAACTATGGATAAATGTCATTGGTAAACACTTAATATCATCTCCCTGCCTAGCTCATTCTCAATAGGTATAGACTGTCACGTCTGTCCACGGTACTGATACTCTTTGACAAAAATTGAACACTAAAATAAGACACTATCACTATTGATAGTGTTTTGTTTGGTACATGTTGAGTTGCTGTGAATGTTCTTGTCTATAGATTGAAGTCGTTTTGTTATTTTTTGCCTGACAGAGCGCGCAGGGCATGTGTCAATCACTTAATAATAAGAAATGTAATTCACGGAGTCGATTGTTATTGTACATTATTATTTAGCTTTCACTGCATCGAAATCGGGTAAGACAAAAGGAACCATCATAATTATGTACCTGGTAATCGCTCTCAAAAGAGCGAACTACTTACAAACAGTCACTTTAAATTTTTTGTCTACCATGGCGAGTCTTTTCGACAGTATAAACAAAATATTTATTGCGAATTTCATTTTTCATTTGATAATGTTGTTGTTATCATTCACGCGACCATCCGCTGACGCATGATTTACCTTATTTTCATTTTATCTTATAACATCAAGTGACGGGACGAACAAGTCGTGCGCCTGATGGTAAACTACACGTCTAAACATAACAGTTGCAGTGCCACTTAGAGCCTTAAATCGCAAATACCTGAGGTGCACTGCCACTGCGCCCGTCACCCTGAGACATACATTGACAACTCCCGTGTGCCTGTAATTTCACCTGCACCTTTACTTACCCTTCAAAACCGGAACAGTAATGTTGACATTACTGCTTGGTGGCAGAAATAGATAAGGTGGCAGTACTTCCCTGGACGAACTCCCTGTATAAGAGGATGTGTTGTATAAGAGTTTTAAACACGCGATAGTCGCAAAACCTTTTGGCAGTCAAATAAGGTTGTGTTTTATCAAAGTTCACAAGTTAACAAAGTCAACACGCAAATTAGGAAACATACCTGATTTGCTCAAAACAAGTTGGTCTGTAAACCTGCAACTTAAAGGTTTCAATAAAGTTTTGCACTTGTAACTCACGTTACGTCACAAACACGTGATTGTTGAGGCTGTTTTGCTTTAGTTTCGTCTAGTTATTGTTGTGTAATGCCGATTAGGTTACCTTTTGCCGAGACGTTTCATAAAATGATTATTACTTTCATTTTGCTCATTGCAATCGTCACGGTTATTATATCGCACACTGGTTTCAACAGTGCCACAAATAAAAACACGTAATTTTTTGATATTAATAATTTACGTAAAGGTACATACTGTACCTAAAAAAAAATCTTGGACAATTTTTCGAAACAATATACTCAATCTAAAGTTAAATGACTGATTGATAGGGTAGGTGTGTATTCGATAACGCAACTGTCAAAACTATCCTTGCCACGTTTATCATTTACCATACCAGTTCTGTTAGTGTAGAAGCCAATGTGCGATATGCGAGCTATTCCAAATAAAATACGGGTTGTCTTCGAGTTGGTATCAAATTCAAGTTCGAGACCGTTACTTTTAAGCCAGTTTTTTTTCAAATCTGTGTTTGCATAACGTGGTTTTAGTAACTCATTTATCAAAATATGCTTTTTATATTTCATCATTAGTGTCAAATAAAATTAGGCACGAATTCATTACTTTTAATCTTCTATTATCGATCAAAAGTTCTTAAATACCGTTTTAACATTACAAAACATAGATTACAAATTTTAATTTTGCAAGTACTGAAAACCGAAAATCTTTAAACGCTTTGTAGAATAAATACAACCTTCTTGCCCGATTAAATGATTTATCATAACCATCGCTGATTTCTAAATTCTCTGTTCGACAATGACACTTTTGAAGTTATGACTAATTGCCGTATGACTCGATTTTCTTTCACGCAACTCGCAAGCAGGTCTACTACTTCATGTTTCTTTAGGTATTTGTTACGATAGTAGGGGTAAACGATGTCTGTCGGCCCCATATCGAGAGTTAGTACATTTATTATTTAAACATTCGTTTGTCATTAGTTGCGGTTGCCAATATAGACGGCATAAGTAGCCTTTGCCTAGCCTTTGAACAGCTTTTTCAAGGCCACATGCGGCTGACGCTCACGTGGCTATACGTTTCGCCGTTAATTATAACTAGTTTATGCCGAAATAGTAGAACAATGAAATGCTCAGTGTTTACAATGTATTTTAAATATTTTTCTTTTATCGGTATTGATCGTTTTGAATGTAATTTTTCGACTTACGACGTTTTAACCAGGGTTGTTGCTGCTGCAGGTTTTTTGCACATCAGTGGATGCTGATGTGGAAGCTGTTTTCAGGTATTTAAAAAAAAACGTTTATTCTCAGTTTATGCCATGTACTCAGTTCCACGTGGAACAATTGTAACCTTAACATGTCATATTTATTCCCATTAGTTCCAGTTAATTTTGAACTATTTTTGACACCTGATTTTTCTTCCTCATCAGATCTTTAGAAACTCTTTGAGCCCATTTCCAAATTGGACAAATATTTTAAAGAGTCACGTATATAAATGCCGAACACGTGATAACGAAATACTGTTAAAACCGAAAAATGTACATCCTTACTGAATCTATCTACATGAAAATTGTAATAAAATATTGTTTCAATGATTTTGTGACATTTGTTAACAAAAGAATCAATCTGCATGAATACAATCAATCTGCCTAGCTTAATCGTTTTGGAATTTTCTCTAAGTTATTATAATTATGTAAAAACAACAGCTGAGGGGATTTTTCGTCTTACATTATGTTTCTGGGGTATTGTAAATTATTCCAGCGTGCCTTTTAGGTCATGTATCGAATCGAACATCCGCAATGAATTTCAGCATCGATGAATGCTGATGCGGATATTTTAATTTATGCAGATTATCCGATATTCGCAACAACCCTAGTTTTAAATGGAAGTAATAATACGTCTTACGTAACCACAGCAACTGAACTATTTTCGAATAAGGCGAAAGAAACACTTTTTTTTTTTAATTACAATGGTAACACGGAATATGTACTTTATGTAATTATAACAGAATAACAACTGGACTGGTTTCTTCCAGTTAAACTTAGGATAGAAAATTAAGCGCTGGAAAAGATAATTTTTTTTACAATAGCAAGTGACGGTGCGGACAAGTCGTGCTGATGGTATGCTTCACGCCTGTCCATAACAGTTGCAGCGCCACTCAGAGCTGTAAATCGCAAAGATTTGTAGGGCACTGCTACTACGCCCTTCATCCTGTGCCATGTCACCCCGAGACATAAGTTGACAAGTCTCATGTGCCTATATAGGTAAGATATAGGTAGCGGCAGATATAGGTAAGGGGCAGTACTTCCCTGGACGAACTCTTTCACAAGAAGCTCCACTAGTACTTATAATGCCACAGTATTCTCTTTTGCCTATTAGATACCAGAGTTGTGAAACTCAACGGCCAGATGTGTATGTAGTAACTATAAATATAACCAACAATTAAATGTTTTCGTAACAGCGTTCCCAAGGATCAGCATACCTTGAACCTATGTCGCGTTAAATATTTAATACAGAGTTACCAGTATTGTGGTGCAAACTGCACCTACCAATTGCAGAAGCGGTCAGTCGATTAGTCACTGAAAGCATTCCACGCGCGCCGATGCTCGGTACAGATCGTCGGAAACGCGGCCATTAAGTCCGTACTCACTATTTTGAATTACTTTCACCCGATAGTGAACTTTATATTTACGAGTGTTAAGGTTTTTTTTTGTTAAGAATATTTGAGACGATTTTAAGAATTAGCAAATTGTAAAAACGTAAATAGAAAAGAATAACTATAACACGTACTATAGATTATAACTAAGTTTTATGCTGTACCGTGAAGATGAATGTAAACGGATTTACATTCATCTTCACGGTACAGGCACAGTTTGTTTCTATTGTCTTCTTTCTCCGAATCGTTTTTTCAGATATTGTAAATAACTGCGTTCCGGTTTGGAAGGGTAAGGGTGCTGGTGAAATTACAGGCATATAGTACTTGTCAGCTTATGTCTCAGGGTGACAGGCGCAGTGGCAGTGCCCCTCAGATCTTTGCGATTTAAAGCTGTAAATAACAACTGTCATGGAGTACGACTTGAGTTCAATTATAATGTCAGAAAATAATATCAAATTTACATTGAAGTTTACATAATATTAAATAAATGATAGCGTGATTGAAGATGCAAATAACGCTATCCATGAGCGAGAAAAAAAATTAACGTTTAAAGTCATGCGGAACCTAAAGAATGAATAATACTTTGATTCTAGTGCAGTATGCGGTTTGGTGATGTCACACTGTCACTCGTCATACACCAATTCTCATTTATGCGTCTGCGCAGGTGACACGCGAGTTGTGGCTATGATTTGCACAGTTGTTTGTATTGACTTACCGCTTAGAAACTGTCGGGGCTTGGAATGGATACACTAACTGTTTGAATTTATTGCAGGAAATTATTGATGCTCGTTCGACGAACATTAATATGCGGGAAGTATTGATTTGTAGTGGAGCCTAGGAAGAGCTGCCTCGTAGAAGAAGTTTGTTTTAAATAAATAAACGCTAAAAGCTTTAAAATATTATTATTAATGCAAAGATCGAACAAATTCAAAGTAAAATTTATTTCTGGACTGGACTCCAGCGATTGTTAAAAATTAGCGTCATTTACTTTTTAACAAAATATTTAAAATGGTTCTATAAAAATAACGAACGAAGATGAGGTTTCAACCGGAACTTCGCAAAAGTATGGAAAGATTACGTAAAGCCCGTATATTTATCAAACAAGTACGGAACGGATTACAAAACGTAATACAAAATGATAAAGTTTTTATCGTCATCGTTATACAACGTTTTTTGCGTATGTATTGCGACGACCAAAATGTAGTATATAATTTTAAGTTAGTCACAGTTAAATGTAAACTAAATGTTACACATACTAGCGCAAAGGTCACCAGTTTGCAATAAAAGTACTCAGTTACTTTAAAAACGAAATTTTTCATACAAATTATAACACTTTTATTCTTACATCGCACACCTGGTAAAACGGTGACTTCACTAAAATTAAGTTTTATTTTGTTACTAGGTTTGCTACTGATCACACGGCAGAAACTCCACAAGTTAAATCTATGTACATATGTTGAAAAGGCAAAAAGAGGTCCAATGTGAAAACCCACTAGGGATTTTTTGGAAATATTTAAACAAATTATCTAACAAAATAATATATTAGAAA
This sequence comes from Hyposmocoma kahamanoa, assembly GCF_003589595.1. Lineage (NCBI taxonomy): Eukaryota > Metazoa > Arthropoda > Insecta > Lepidoptera > Cosmopterigidae > Hyposmocoma > Hyposmocoma kahamanoa. The sequence goes on along the minus strand of NW_020653854.1, from coordinate 7,349,137 downwards.
ACCATAATGGGTACATTGATTATTGGCACTAGTGTAGGCGAAGCTTTGCATGCGGTACGCACCGGCACTTGGTTCTCGGCATCTGCATAACTGAGCCGCTCCGTTCTCATTAGCCGGCGCCCGTTAGCCCGACCCGACTCCAGGGCAACGGGATCGAACTGCTCTGCCCAACACTTGGCGTGTTTACCTTAGTCTCTTTTTAATATATGAATTGGTGTTATAGAATAGGCTTAGTGAAATGAGAATGCAGAAGGCTCGGTTTATAAGATTTATTGCAAGAGATGTTAAAAAAAGATAAGAAAGATAACTGATAAAATGATATAAAGAAAACATACAATTAGTGTAAACACTCCTTAAAAAAGTAATTGACATAGTAAACAATACTCATCCGAAAAGGGCCTATGGGACTATATTTTTAATACTAATCGACGTGAAGTTTTGCAATAAGGAAATGAAGGTGATCTGTGATATATAGGCACGTCTTCTCGTTTCAAGAATTTTGATGGTAGTAACGACGGATAGAACAAACGTAAGATTAGTGAAGGAAAAGGAATTAAAGAACGATTTGAAATTTCAAAAGTAAGTGGCCAGCAAGCAGAAAAGAGGACGATACAAAGGTGGGATGACGATGATGAAGGAGGTCAGCATTTCATTGTAAGCTAAACAAACATTCCATTCACAAAATATTATGACAAATTACCTCCAAGCAACGGAATCAAACTACTCTGTTCAATACTTAGCGTGTTTACATCTTTCTGTTCTCTAATAGTCAATGGTGTTTTTTATGTCTATGATTATACGGCCCGATTTTGAACACGAATATCCTAAATGTAGATCATTTAACATATTATTGAGAAAATACTATCTGTAAGTTCAAAAATAACTCAATGGAACCAATACATTTTATTCTTGTTTATAAGTGAATAAATATTACGTAGAAATAAAAATAATCCCGTTGTTGTTCGCAATAAGATCGATTCAGTATTTTTTTGTACGATACAGATTTGTATATGTAAGATATTATTAGATTTGTATGTTCTTGTATGTACGGTATAGATATTATAAGTCTTCACAGGATTTTAATCTCCCAGCGTGGTGACGTCATGAAGATAGAATGTATTCCTCTGATTGGTTTTTTAACGATGTTTTCCAAACGTACTTTTAATAATGAAAAATGTATATTAGCGTTCGGTATTTTAATCCGTCTTCAGAGCAAGAGAGGTAAATTAATGGTGTCAAAATCTGTTTAGATTATTATTTTTGTTAAAGGTCAAAATTGTTTGTTACGCGTCAATCTTTAATCGAAATTTTTAAGAAGAGAGGAGGCTACATTTTGGTTAATAATCATGACCTTTTCCTTTATCTGAAACAATATTTATGTGTATTAAAGTATTCAAGAATATTTACTAAATCTGATCTATTTTGATCTTAGAATATCCTATTAATAATAACTCTGTGGTTCTAATAGGTATGGTTTTTACAAGTGAAGCATTGTGTTTTCCAACAGTCCATATACTAATCGGTATATTTACAAATAATTTTAAAGTCTGCCTCTCAATAATTTGCTTACCTTCTATTTAGTACGTAAGATTTTACTGTTGTAGGTCTAGCAGTTTTATTACCTGGCACCCGTTATTCCGACCCAACTGCAGCAACGGGATCGAGCGGCTATATCTATGAATTGGTACGTATTTACCCTGTTTTTGTATGTACTTATTTCAATTTACGTTAAAGATTAATCAGATCATGAAACCGTTTTTGCTTTTTAGAAAAATTGTGAAGTCGCAGTCCTTTGGTCATTTATCATTTGTTTTCTTTTTACAAAAGTTATTTAGCAAGTACTATGGTCTACACTTAACTTTTAACGATTTTTAACGTTAACTGTTTCTGTTGAATTAGTTTGTGCGTTGAATGTTGAACGCGTATGAAGTTTTCCTTATCTAATTTCATATACTTTCTCATACGTTATTGTTTTTTTATAATACCAAGTGACGGGACGACCAAGTCGTACGCCTGATACTAAGCAACACGCCTGTCCATAACAGTTACAGTGACACTCAGAGCTGTAAATCGCAAAAATCTGAGGGACACTACCACTGCGCCTGTCACCTAGAGACATAAGTTGACAAGTCTCGTGTGCCTGTAATCATCAAACCCGGAACACACGCTCATTACTGTTACTGGATGAACTCTTTCACAGGAGTTTTACAGCTACTAAAATATAGACATACGATCAAGAATTCATTCATTTCATTCATTCATTCATTTTTATTGTCCGTCTATTTGTCATTTGCCTGATTTAAGTTTAACATTATAATTGTAAAGTACAGAAAATACCAAGTTATAAATAAAAGTAAGGGGTTATCTCTTTGTCGATATGCAAAAGTGTCTCAAGTACGGTTATGGTAACATGGCCCTTCCGAGGAGGTCAAAGGCTTTCTCCGTGGGCAGTCAAGGAGAGGAAGAAAGTGGGGTGAGGCACGAGGGGGCGGGGGAGACGTCGCACGCGCGGCTAGAAAGTACTTTGCCATTGTTTTCTTCATTACGGCACTATTTATCAGCTGTCACTCCACGTTCGCTTATTGCATTTTTTATGCAAATGAAATTCACTATTACGACCGATATTAGAACGACGCTTGTTATCGTCTTCTAGATAATGTTCTAAGCGTACTTAGTCTATAATTAACGCATTATCTGTACATGAATTAAAATGGCGGCTGAAATATTTTCACGTCTGCTGCATTATTTTATTTGAAACCTGTCATCGTTGTGCTAATTATTGTACGATTAACAATATACTCAGCTTTAAACGTATCACGCCACTCACTCACACAAATCATTATATACGCTAAATTATTCTAATGCTTCCCAATGAATTAGCTGTATTTAAAAAAACTAATCTTTGTAATAGTCTATGTATCTGTAATGCTGTTGATAATGTAAATCAAATAAAATAAAAATAAATACACTTTGGCTCCTATTTCCAATTGCATAGAGTTGAATTTGAATATGTATTTAAGGTTTTATGTTTATGATTATATTCTAGTTCTTTTTGTGAATGCGTTATGCAATTTATCTTAGAAAATCGGTCGCTAGTAATGTAAACATTGTAAATTTATTCATGGTAAAGATACTGTAGCGAAGTGGCGGACTATCGGCTACTTAGTTTGCACAGAAATTATCGGAATTATTTGTGAACATAATATACCTATCTATTTACATTATTCTCATAACTATAATATAATAGCGAAAATGTGTAACGATACTGGGAGCCAATTTTTTTCGAAAATATAATTCTTTATTGCGAATTTTTATTATCTACAGTAAAATTCAATACTGCCGGACTTGTTTTTGTACCCTGAACAAAGAAAGTAATCTCGTAAGTGGTGACCACCTCTGTGTACAATTATTGCAGACCATTATCATTACTTACTGTAGAAAGTTCTCTCATCGGCCATTTGTAGTTCACAAGCGACACTGTTTCCAAGGAATTACGAACTAATCCCCTTTATAGAAAGGCTTGTTACGCGCAACCATGAGAAAATTGAAATGAAAAGGTCGCCGTAAATATAGGATTTAAATCTCAATTTGTTCTGTCGCACTGTGGTGCATGGAGCGTAACCATAGGATTTCGGGTAACACATCATTCGCTGCCAAACAGATTGGGTCATTCTTTTGTGCGCGTGGGAATGATGCAAATGAGCCCGCTTCGCTATTTCTTTGTTTGATATCGTGAAAGTTTACACCATCGAAGAGGAAACGCGGTCCACGACGGCCTGATGTGAACGCCATTTTTATGTAATTGTTACGTCGCGAGGCTTCTGTGGTATAAGGCATAAACGGTAGCGTCATTTCGTTCCTTCTATCACGAATGAGCATAACTTACAACTTTCGATTCAGAATTTCATTCCCTATTATGTGGTGTAATAATTCATTTTCATTAAAATTAAACATAAAATGGATTTACGGGACAAACAAGTCATGCAAGCGACACGCCTACCAAAAAAAGAAAAATCAGACATTGCAACTGTACCCGTCATCTTAAGACGCAAAATCATTCGATCAGTAATTTTATCAGGTCCATAACATTGGTTCATGACATGTATTTATTACCTTTGTAATCTTAATGTTATTCATGCACGTCAGACCACTGACAAATACCAAGTAAGGCAAATAGCAACTATTATGGACATATTCACAATTGTGTGGGTTAAAGACTGGACTAAATATGCATTATATTGAAAGATTGCTTAAAATCTGAGGCGTATTTTAGACGCTTAGCGCAGGCGCAGCGCAGCATTAAACCCGACGAACCCGAATGTTGTTACGTGTTTATTTCAACCAATGGAAAGCTAGGTATCTTATTCATAATATAATTCGGCACATTCTGAATACATCTGTATACCAAGAAGTTAAAATGAAATGAAAATAATGATTAAGTACATCGGTTTGTTGGAGTTATCATCTTTTAATTAATTGTTTTACTCATAATTTATCGTTTGAAGGGAGCACTATTCTTAGTGAGGTAAATAACAACCTCCGTTGATACCTTATCCGTGTTAGCTACGCTTTATTATATTCGCCTTCTCGCTTATCACTTATGACGCATAACGTAAGCGAAGGGGAACGCCCTTTAAGAAATCAGCTGTACACGGGTCAAGCAAAGATTTTTGTACTTTTGAGGGGCATCAGAATCAAACTTGTTATTGAAACACATTGTTAAGTATGCGGAAGGGCGATTCCAACGGCCTTTGTAACCTCAAAATATTATACTGTCGCTGCTAATCTTCAAGTAAGGGTGACATGTCCTTGACTTTTAACGTGTGAAGATCTTAAAACAATCACTAACTCGTTCGAATAAGCCAGTATAGGCCAAACAATAAACAATCTTTTTGTTCGGCGCAGTTTCAATCGCTATTCGAAATTGATTTTTCATTTCATTACTCGAGAGGTCATGCAATGATAGAATCATAATTTCAATAGTAAACTGAATAAAAACACCAGAGTGTTTACTGCTTTTATATTTACTGTTTATTATGGTAATAACATTACTGTGATCATGCTAAAGGAAGATGACATAAAGATTTGAAAAGTGCATAGAGGAAAATTTACAATAATAATGGCATTTGAGTATACTAAAAGTATCAGAGCAACGAAATGCACCCAGAACACCCAGTCTAGAACCAATTTAAAAGTTTTCGATTCCCCAATGAATATTTCTTTCAAATTCAAAAAATCTCAAAAATTCAATGGAACTGTGCAAATGACTTATGAATCATTGCACCCCACTAGACCGAGCGCGTCTGGAAGCGGTGTCCAGGTGGGAATCTGGCCACCATTGCATAGCTGCAGGCCTCCCGCCTTGGTGTCCCAGTTTGCTCCCCGCACGGTGTCGTTGCGGCAAAGACGTAAGTGCTCTGGGTCATCACGGTCTTTCTTGCCAGCTGAGCGCCGACCGTATCTCCCGGCATGCAGCCCTCAACGACATCATCCGTCGGGCCTTAGCGTAGTTAACGTGCCCGCTATATTCGAGCCAAACGATATGTCGCGAACAGATGGCAAACGCCAGGTCGGAATGACTCTCATCCCTTGGAGTATGGGCCGGGCGCTGGTGTGGGACGCCACACGCACACCAGCAAGAGGGCTGGCTCCGCAGCTGAGTTGGCGGAAATAATAAAAAGTAATAAATACCAGGATCTCGGCTCCGACTACCTATTTACAGCTTTTGGAGTCGAAAACCTTGGCCCGTGGGGTCCCAGTGCCCTTCATATGTACAAAATTTTATCAAAAAATTAATAGACTGTTTGGGAAACCCAAGGGCCAGCAGTTACCTTGCCCAACGCATTAGCACAGCCATTCAAAGGGTGAACGCTGCCAGCGTATTGGGCACTTTGTCGCGGGGACCCAATTATATACATATAATTTAAAGATCCTAGTTCTCCTTCCTAGTATTTAAGCTTTTATTGTACCTTACCTGAATATTATCACAAACCTACTTACTTACGTGATGTAAGACATATTTGTTAAATATTCTTATTGCATTTAAAATTATAGTGGCAATACCGAATACTAATTTAAATATAAAAATAGTAATTACATGTGCAACAGGCGGTCTTGTTGCTGTGTAGCAATTTCTTTCAGGCAACCTTAGGATAATGTAGGACGCTCTCTGGCCAGATGGAGTGACGATCTGCGAAAGGCAGCAGATGGGTGCGACCAACTGAGGACCGAGCAAAATGGCGCGCATTGGGAGAGGCTGATATGATAATGATGAAGTAACTTAAGATAGATATTCTGGATATACAAAAGGGGTTAATAGTTTTTATTATTATATATTAGATAACATACCACATGTAGCTCTGTTCCCATAGTAACTGAAGCACTTGTGTTGTGGACATCGGAAACAACGACGATACCACAAACACCTAGACCCGAGACAATATAGAAAAGTTAGTTTTTCTCCATTGACCCAGCCGAGGATGGCATTTGAGACGTCAAAGATGGTGACACCATGAAAATCCTGTGTTTACCGTTGGCTAGATTGATAGTCAGACTAATAAATTGTTTACTCTTGTTTTGTATAGATCGCATACTCTCCGGCAGTTGGTCGCATTGTCGATATGAAAATAATACTTGAGAATATTATTTCCATTAATAAAACGTAACTAATAAATATGAATACTTCAATATCGATCTCATTTAAATTTGAAGAAAATATTCCACCTCTAATGGTGGAAATCTAGGGGATGAAACCGGTTGCCCGCACTTTCTGGTATCGGTTACCAGAAAGTGTGCGTAACCTCTTTAATTCAATAAAACTTGGTAAATAGATGCAATTCCACGAACGGGTCGTTTTTTTTTATAAAAAAATATAATTACAGTAGCAATACTAACTCTTTGTGGGAGAGTTCGTCCAGGGAACTACTGCCACCATACCTAATTATGTCGCCAAGTCGGTTTTGAAGAATGCTGATGACATCACAGATACATGGGACTTGTCAACTTGCGTCTCGGTGTGACGGGTCCTGCGGCAGTGCCCCTTAGATCTTTGCGATTTAAAGTTATGGGAAGGTGTGTCGCTTACCATGACGAGCACGATATATTCGCTCCATTATCGCATTGCTTGATATAATAAAAGTCAAGGTCATTCAATTGATATAAATATTTCACAACATAATTTATAAGACGCTGAGACCTAGTTTCTCTGCAATGTCCTTTTGATACTTTAGATGATGTTATGACGAAGTTTACTGCATCAATTCTACAACATTCACTTAAGAGCTGTCTTCAATGTAAACGAAGCGTGCAATTAATCGACCATCGATCGTACTGTTGCGCCATTATCTTGGCCAAGACTCGGTCCAAGATAAAATTTAAAAATCTGTCTTCTTCTATTGTTTCGTTTGCGTTTCTCGCTTAGTACAGCAGGTTCCTTTCTGTATTTGAAATACAACAGCAATGTAACTGCGACTTGTACAAAAAGCAGCATTAGTGTAATAAGATGGTGTAGAAAAATATCAAGGAAACGGTATGTCACGGCATCTCACAATACAGTTGTTTATTTACGCAATTTTCGCAACTTGCCCCTTCCATTAAGTGGAAATTGATTGATTATATTGTTCGATGTAAATTTTAGTTTGTCGAGCTCGTTCGTAAACAGTAGTTGTGTCAACTTTAGATTACATTACAGCGATATGGGACATAAATTGTGACTCTAAGCAACAATGTTGTAGCATTGTTGCTTTATTATAAATGGAGGCTTTTCAAATTTTAACAATTTTTTTAACCGTGTGCAATAGTTTTTATGAATAACGATTTTTAGATTGGTTCAGGCTACTTACCCCTGGAGAGGTCTTAACTTCATGGAGTACTCAAAGTTGTCTTTTTTGTTTTATAATACAAGTGATGGGACGAACAAGTCGTGTGTTTGGTGATAAGCTGCACGCCTGTCCATAACTGTTGCAGTGCCACCCAGAGCTTCAAGTGGCAAAGACCTGAAAGGCACTGCCACCGCGCCTGTCACTCTGAGACATAAGTTGACAAGTCCCATGTACCTATAATTTCACCAGCACTCTTACCCTTCAAAACTGGAACCCTATAATGCTCACATTACTGCATGGCGGCAGAAATAGATAAGGTGGCAGTACTGACCTGGATGAACTCTTTCACAAGGAGCTTTACTAAACTTACAATGAGCCATTAAAATATTTCTAAATCATTGTTAGATTTGTTATTGTCATTGATGCAAAGATCGGTCAAAAAACAAAGAAAAATTCTTTAAACGAACGAACGAAGAAAACCATTTAAACCCAATTCGCGGCAAGCAGAGAAATTGGTAAGATCTGTTGGCTCGATCCGCAGGTCATTTGGTAAAATTGGTAGCCACGTTGAGGCAACAGACATTGGATTCGAGTCTAATCGGATCGAAGGAATTTTAAATATATGTTTGTTCCATCTTTGTATCAATAATAGTAACAAACTTGTGGAGTATTTTCACAAAAAAATAGATTAATAATTGTGGTAGTAAAAAGTCATGATATTTATTGAAATAAAATAAATATGGCATTGTCAGATTTATTTCACAGCGGAAATCTGTCGGTGGTCAGTAGAGGCATAATCTCGCGATACGTTTGTATAGAGTTACACTTGCATGTCTTACTATACTATGGTCGTGTAGACCCGTGCCCAGAATACTGGAGTTATAATGTTTATAAAGTACTTTAAAACACGCGTTTCTCTATCTATCTATCATCGGTTTTCGTTGATTATAATAACCATATTAGAATTTACTACCATGTATTTACGGCAACAATACTAGCGGCCATGCCATACATAATACGCAATTATGTTATCATATCGACCTCGCTTGCGTACCTTGATTTGAGACTAGGACAAGCCGTTTACCAGCATTAGGTCCATTGTTTATCAAAGCGGAGCGGATGACAACTATATTTCCACAACTAATATCACCATCATCGACCATTGGGCACTTGTCTCGGCTCTAGGCCATCTTTGATGACTTCACACGATTTCCAATGAATGTTAACTTCCTTCGATATCCTTACAATCTTTTTCGTCTAGGGGTAATGCTATTTCAAATTCCCAATGTACTTAACTTACAAAATTGGAATGTACTCTGTTCGCGACTGTTCTCCCACTGAGCTACTGTCGTTACAAACCGTCATAGCAACCAATAGCATTTCGTTATTGACTAAGCGCCGTAGAGATGTCGAAACAACCATTGGTTGCTGAAACACAAGTTTGCTCCGCTCCGCTTTGGTAGACAATGGTTTATTCCCTGACCTATATATATCCCTATTTCAGAACATCTTTTACAAGTTGAATTCATAGGTTTTCGCGGTTGTTACATATAGGAAATGAAACCATTTTTTTCAGATCTAGCTGACTGAGATGGTAAAGTCATCAACCAGTTTAATCATAAACGGTTTGAGATGTTGTGACACTAGTAATTGAAGTAAAATTTTAAATGCTTTGTTGGCAGCATGGTTTGCTGGGAGGCTTTGGTTCGAATCCAACCGAATCGAGTGTTCCATCTTTAAATTTTCTATCTTAAATTATTAATTATTAAAGTGACATCTCTAGTCAGCGGCTAGTAGCTGTAAAGATGAGTGAAAAAAACTTTCATGGATTTCTCACAGATGGCACTACGGCAAAAAAGTCGTTAAAAACAAATACAAAGACCTGCAACAAACGCATGGAAAAATTGTGAAGTCCGTTCCGTGCTTAGTTGGCATAGCGTCTGCCACGGTTTGCTGAGAGACGCTGGTTCGAATCCAACCGGATCGAAGTGAATTTTGTCTAATTTTATCTTAGTTTAATAATTATAACAAACAAGTAGAGTAATTTCACCAAAAATAATTGAATGTCATGATGGAGAAACATCCTGACATTAATAAAGCTTAATTAAAATCAAAGTCATTTTCTTTCTTCCACAGTTCTGTGAGATACACTACAATGGAATATTATCAACCCATTTATGTTCCACTGCAGGAGGCGGGTCCTCTCTGAACAGGGGGTTTAACTTCGTAATAGAGGGGTTTAACTTCGTCATCATAAATGAGTTATATTTACATACTTAAAAACAATTATTCTTCTTCTCGAGTCTTTTTTTTAATAAAAATGTAAGTGCGCATTCTCTCCTGATTCCATCTCACCTGATGGAAAGTGACGATGAGGACGACGATGGAGCATGCACACCTAAGTAATGCCTATTCACTTTCGCCTTGAAAAGGTCCAGGTTGTAACGGGAACAAGTCTGCAGGCAGAGAATTCCACTCCATACGCCGTTTGCGATTACATTATGGCGAATGTGGAAGCGTAACGCTCTTGTGATTCTTTGGAATATCCACAACATAGAAGTGGAAACCAAGCCTACGTCTAGTCCCTCGGTGATGGAAAGGGGAAGGCGGAATCAAATTGTGTAATTCCATCATATGATTCCATCACATATGTCATATATCCTGTAGAATACCGAGAAGCAGGCAACTTTAGAGTGGTGTTCAAGGCTCTGCCCAGTAACTGATAAGCCTCTTGGCATGCTTGTCAATTGAATCTACGGTGGCCAGATGCACGAGCGCACTTGTGCTTGGTACAGCTGAAACAACTGCCCCGGTATAAAGTAAAGCTTCATCCCGGAAAAGGTGCCACGCTCCTTGCTGCATTTTTTGGCAACTCTGTACAGTATGTTGCCATCTTGATTGCGCTATCTGTGGCCGCAATTGGTAATTAAGTACATTATACCGTGAAATAATTAAAAATGATTATGGTGCAGGTCGGTGACGAAACTCCAGCTTCCAACACGGACGGGAGCAAAATGAATTTGGAGAGAGAGCGTTGTTGGTGAGAAGTAACATTTGAATGATGTAATGCCAAACTTACTGTACGCATAGATGTCCAATATAACGATATACACGATATATAAGATATACAATAATATACGGTTTTGAGATGCGAGCTAGTTTAGTCGCAGTAGAGGTTCCTTGTGAAAGAGTTCGTCCAGTAAAGTACTGCCAATTTAGCTATTTCTGCCGCCAAGCAATAATATGAGCATTACTGCGTTTGGGTTTTGAAGAGTCTGGTGAAATTACAGGCACATGGCACAGTTCGACTTCTGTATGTCTCAGGGTGATGGGCGCAGTGGCAGTGCCCCTCAGTTCTTTGCGATTTAAAGATTTGCGCTTACCACCAGGCGCACGAGTTGTTCGTTGCACTTAGTATCATAAAAAAAAGTTACCCCGGTTCTGTACATCTTCATCATTCAGCAATACAATGCCCACTCCTAGGCATAGGCCTCCCCAACGATATCCACGACTTTCCGCCCCATAGAACCCGCCGCGGAGAACATAGCTAGGGGAACAAATAGCCGTCTATTTGTTCCCCTAGCTATGTTCTCCGCCTACTGCCACTTCAGCTGAGTAATTCTTCGAGCTATGTCGGTTACCTTAGTTCTCCTGCGGATTTCCTCATTTCTGATTCTATCACGTAGGGAAATACTGAGCATCGCTCTTTTCAATGCCCGTTGAGTAACCTTGAGCCTTCTCATGAGGCCCATAGTTCCGGTCGGTATGCGACAGTGCTTGTCGTGTACGTCACCATGATGACGAATCACTGTTGACAAATCCGGCCGGTCGCGTCAGGTATATGCGCAAGCCTGTGGCCTTGGGATGAAACATATACGCGACAGCTCCAACAGTCTCCTAAACACCATATTGGATATTACGCGACGGTAAGACACTGGGTTGTGTGATAAACGCGTCTCAGGTCGCCTTATTTAATATTGATTAAATTTCATTGTTACTAACCAAATATTAACTAATTGGTTTGAAATAAATGATAAATAAAATTGAATAAAGTTCTTAATTTTTTTTTGCGCATCTAAATCGCGTACATTTGTTTTTTCAAACATACTAACGTTTTAGGTTCTTTATAGGTCCCATTGTCACGGCTGATTGAGACCACCGTATTTTTACAAAAGTCATTAATTTAATTACCTTATTTTTAATTTAAAGGACATTTGGTATTTTTTTTAACAATGTGCGTGATGTTTTTTACAAAATTAAAATAATTAATTAATTAAAAGGAAGTTACGAGTAAAAATAAAACATTTTAATGAGTATAATACAGCGCTCTAATTACTGTTTGGGATTTTTCATTACAGGAAATATTGTATCTGAAAATGGCGGTACAGAGAAACTATCTTCTCTTAAAATTAACATAATGAACTTAACATCGTTTAAATATACTAAAAATGTGCAGTTTCTACGCTTTTGAATTTAGTATGCGACAGTATCTGTGTACGTCACCACAATGACGAATCACTGTTGACAAATCCAGCCCACCTGTCATGCCTGAAGATTAAAGTTCAACCTGGTTTAGAAAGGTCTGTTTATCCAAAGAATGACGTAGACCAAGAATAGATCACCCGTAATAAACTGCAATAGAGGTGTTTACTTCGAGATACATCTATTTCTAGTCTCTGCGTCCTTTACTCATTCAGTAACATGCAATTTCACTTAACAATATTGGCTGCCACTAAGTTAATTTTGTTTATTCTAGTGCATATTATATAAAGGATATTTAAGTAATACTTAAGTTTCTATTTACCTATGTGGTTGGATGAACTCAAATTATACTTACTTCGGATTAATAAAAAAATGACTAAGTTCAAAACATATTATTTAAAAACTGACAAAATGGATATAAAATTGTATTATATAAATATAATATAGTATATATGTGTTAAATTATTTGCTATAAAAAACGATTAGTTTTATTTCGTACTTTTTTTTTCAAATTTCGTTTGAAAATTTTTTCGAAAAAATATTGCTTATTTTGCGTGTTTCGGTTACGTTACTTTATGAATGGTGGTTTGAAATGCACTGTCAATATTTTGTTTTATTATTTCCATACCTCCAATAAATTCCACTTTATTTTTTAGTCATTTTCTGTTATTTTTGTGTTCAGCCATATTTATTTACTAATTTTATGCTCCCCTAATTTTGTGCAAAAAGATAAAGAAACAAAAAACAAACTTCGAAAAAAAAACTGTTTTGAGAAAAAATAATAAAGAAGAAACTAAAAGCAAAATGAAAACAGAACAGGTCCGATAATTTTTTCTACGGTCAAAAACAGTTTCTATGGTGTCTAAAACACAATTAGCCTTCAAATCTTTTATTTGCTACAGGGAGATAAAGGAGAGCGAATCCAAATAATTCATTGAGTGATTTCAGAGGGAGGTATTATCGACTCTATATGTAGTGATACAATTTTATACTACACCTGTTCCGATCTCTGGTTGTTACAGAAATGCATTTGGTTCCGTTTTTTCCTTGCACAATTTTAATATTACATATTGTGATGTAAACAACCCATGTCGTACCCTTGGTATAATGACGTGATTTTATCACATGAAAGTCTTGTTTTTGTTGTATATTAAAAACATAAGTACGCGTTCGACCACGATGCAGCTAAATGTAAAAATTAATGTCACTTGTTGATGTGTCGGTGTAGTTCATAATGGAATGTGACTAGAAGGTACCTTTGCCATGCGATAAAATATCTTAACAAACTAATCTTGGCCTAGGCCTAGGCCTTTAAATTAGATGCTTGTAGAACCGCTGCAGTTACGCCACCACTACTTTTGTGGTGGTAGAGCTCCTTGTGAAAGAGTTCATTCAGGTTAGTACTGCCACCTACCAAGCAGTAATGCGAACATTACTGCGTTCTGGATTTGAAGGGTAAGGGTGCTGGCGAAATTATAAGCACATGGGGCTTGTCAACTTATGTGTCAGGGTGACGTTCGCAGTGGCAGTGCCCTTTGAGCGGCACTGCAACTGTTATGGGTAGGCGTGACGCTTACCACCCGCGCGCACGACATGTTCGTCCCGTCATTTAGTATCATAAAAACTCATTTTCATACAAAATTTATAAGCGTCGCGATACTACAAGGGTCTGATTTGAAGGCGCCCGTTTTTTTTATAATTTCAATTGACGAGACTAACAAGTCGAGCGCCTGATTGTAAGGTGCACGCCTGTCCATAATTGTTCCATTGCCACTCAGAGGTTTAAATCGCAAAGATCTGAAGTTAACTGACACTGCGCCCGTCACAATGAGACATAAGTTGATAAGTCTCATGTGCCTGTAATTTCAACAGCACCTTACCCTTCAGAACCAGAACCCTGACATTACTGCTTGGCGGCAGAAATAGGTAAGGTGGCAGTACTTCCCTGGACGTACTCTTTAACAGGGCGCTTTTAACAAGGTTTTAAATTTTTATTGAATTGATATTCAATTGTTTTTAGTGAAATTACTCCACTACCGTAAATAGCGACATCTCGCGCCAGGGCTGGTAGCTGTAAAGGTATCTAACTGGGTGTTAAAATTTTCATAGATGTCTCATAGATGGCGCTACGACTAAAAAGTCATTGAAAAACCAAATACGAAGACACAACAACAAGCACATAGAAAAATTCGTGAGGTCCGCTGGTTCGTTCCGTGGCTTAGTTGGTATGCTAGAAGACATCGGTTCGATTCCGGGGGGGATCGAAGGAATTTTTTCTAAGTGTTCGATCTTTGTATTAATAATTATAACAATTTATATAAACATTTGTAATTAAATATTTGTTTTTTCAAATAAACCAACGTTTCGGACCCTTTACAGGTCCCATAGTTGCTGACTGCTGCTTCGGCTGACGATGGCCAGTCAACAATAGAAAAAAACAGATATAAGTGATTTACATATAAAACAAAAATCATCAATCAGTCATTTACAATGATTTGTATTGTATGCCGCGGTACAAATCTGTAGATAGATAAGTCTACCAAGGTGTTCCTAAAGAAACAACTCCTTAGCTTTAGAAGAATTAACTATATAGATATCAAATATAAATTAAATAAATTTTAGACAACGTACATGCGTTGCTCTGATCCCAAATTAGCTAAAGCACTTGTGTTATGGAAATCGAAAACAACGACGGTACCACAAACACCCAGACCCGAGACAATATAGAAAAGTTAATTTTCTACACAGACCCGATCGGGGATCGAACCCGGGACCTCCGAGATAGCGACACCAAGAAAACCGGTGTGCAAAACACTCGACCATGGAGGTCGTCATAAATAATATCCACTTAGAATCCGGGATACATATATTAATTATCCACTTAGTGAGACACTCAGACATGTCCAAGTTAACGAAACAATAAGATATGTACAATGAGGTAAAAGCATACGCAAAATCAAACATTCCATGTTCGTAAATAATATGGCATCGATTATTTGATAAATCAACTATCACGGGGGACACGTGGAGTGTTATCCACCGAATCGACTCTTATCGCCTCTTATAATATGCCTATTGATTTTGTTAAGTGAAACGAGTAAGTACACAACACACGACGTCGATTTCACCTTCTGATTGCGTATGAGTTTGATATTAAAGCGCTTACCTACTCTGTTTGGGTTCTTTCGAAAGAATTACTCAAGATTAATTTTATGTGATGTAGAATAAAATTATTGTTTTCTTGTTTATTTTATATACATGACCTGCAGATGACTCCATTCCACCTGATGTAAAGTGGAAAATGAAATCCAAATGTGAATGAACCTAGTGCAGTGTTGATACAATCACTGCCCTAGCCACCTCTACCCTGCATGCCTACAAGATGTTTCTTCATGCCTCGTTTGAAGGACCCCATATCGTAAGACGGAGGGAATACGTGTCCTGGAAGGGAGTTCTATTTCTCAACTGTGCGACAGAGGAAGATGCCACCAAACCTTTATTTCGCGATGGAATACGGCTAGTTGTAAAACGACTACAGTGGCTAGCGCGCGTGCTTCGGCGCAAGAAAGGGGACGGCCGGATAAGATTGAACAGTTCTTCAGAGCACTCTCCATGGCACATCATCATGGTAGTCACCACCATTAGCCTATTGCGGTTCACTGCAGGACGTATCCCCAATGTGCACCATTTCGCCCGGTGCTCGTCTTGATGTACCTATCAGCATCCCGGGAAAAAAACGAGACTCAGTGCGGTCTCGAAAACTAGGTGTCAATACTGTACGGTCTGTCTGTACAATTCAGTCTGGAGAAGTCGTCTGCTCGCATCGTAGGTCTAGTCAGGAATGCCCTCGTCGTCCTTTGTCTAAAGAAAGGATGTGGTCATCGTCTTTAGTCTAAAAGAAAGTCGGTCTAATTTCGAACTCCTGTCTACTAAGTCTGACTTTGTGGTGTGTTAGTTTGCTGTACATCCATGGAGAGTGGACGTTACAAATACTTAAAAGCAAGGCACTTAGCCAGTCTAAGCATGACATTTTAATCAATTTTACTTTCAATTCATTATAACGTAAAACAATATACAGAATTATGTGAATATGTGGCTCATTTAATCATAGTGGACAAGTAAGAAACAAATGGCGTTTGATGTACTTTCAGATAGAGATATTTGATTTTATTATTATGTTGCTTCAAAAAATCGTCGAGAGTTGTGAAATTTTCGGGATCGAGTTTCCCTGAATGATAGCCCTACTGCTATCGCACGATCTGGCTGTTGAGCATACTACAGTGTCTTTACCGTTTGGACTTCTAACAATCAGTATTCCAGTTAGAACAAATGAAATAACATGGATTTTTACAAATGCCTACCAATGATTATTAGTAGAGTTTTCCTAGATACCTAGCCAAAAGTGTATGCCATTGATACAATAAGAAAAAGAAATAGATGGTTAATATGTCTGCCAATTACACACGATATTTTTTAATTTTCCTTCACCATAATAATATCATATATGTGCTGTATTTTTATTATAATTAAATAATGTCCAACCGATTTTAAACAAAATTAAGAAGACTGCGTTTCAGACACGCTCTTAAAGATAAACAAGTTTTCCCAAAACGTTTTGCATCTGAAAAGTACAGAATGCGTCAGCCGCCACTGCTTACTTGCATAATGTATGTAATTCTTTGTTACCGTCATAAGATTCTATAAAGAGTACTATGGAGCGTAATGTTCAAAGATTGTTGGAAATTATTACCAGCCAAGGTGGCTCGTGTTGTTCGCAACCTTGCGAATTAGTGGCCAGAGCATCTTAATCAAGATCCTTGTACTTTTGTAACGTTGAATGACACTTGCAGATAGTAAGTACAATCATTTAAGACTGGGATCAAACGCGGAGGTTACTCGCGTACGATACGTCTCGAACGTGTGAAATTAACTAAAATATTATTTTTTACATATTTACACCTCTAATGAACACTACGTCAACTTTATTTTTTGGTAAATTTCTGTTATTAAATGTATTTACATTGCTATTACATATGGCTATTTAGCCATATTTATTTACTAATATTGTGTTCCCCGACGTTTTTGCCAAAAAAAAGAAACAAAAAGCAAACTTAGAAAAAAAAGCATAAAAACGAATTTCGTGAAAAAAAATAAACAAAATAAAAACAAAACAGGTCCAAAAATTAAGTTGACATAGTGTTCATTGGAGGTATCGATATTATGTTAAAGAAATACACCAACATTGAAAAATTACACTATTTTTTTGAATCGTTTTTTTTGAATCGAAAACAAAAAGTTTATTGAATATTACGTTCTTTTACTACCATGATATTTAATTTTTTATTTGTGAAATTACTTCACTAACTTGTTATAATTATTAATACCAAGATCGAATACAAAAAAAAATTTAGTAGCAGTAGAGCTTCTTGTCAAAAAGTTCGTCCAGGGAAGTATTGCCAGTGAGCAATATATCTCTCATGGTGACGGCAGGGCCTATCCGTTCTTTGCGACTTAAAGATCTGTGTGGCACTGCAACTGTTATGGACAGATGTGTCACCTACCACCAGGCGCACGACTTGTTCGTCCCATCGCTTGGTGTCATACAAAAAAATGTTTTTTCCAAACAAAGCAACGTTTCGGACTCTTCAGGTCTCGGACACGGCTACCTGACGTGGTGTCAGTTGTCAACCAGATACATATGTCTAATATTAATTGAAACAGTCCAATGTGTAGCGATCGCGAAAACCTAAAATCACGATATTTATAAGCAATATAACAATATTAATAAAGGTTGGTTCTGCGTTAGGAAGCCCAAATTTAGCAGGTTCTCCCAAATATATTTCTTTAAAATATGTAGAACGGTCGCTATTCTGATTTTGTAAGTAGCGTGGTTTCCCTTAAGTAGAGTTTGTTACTATTTTGAGGTGTATGTGGTGTTGAAGTACAATAGTCAGACGACCTCCGTGGTCGAGTGGCTTGTACACCGGTTTACACGGTATTGCCATCTCTGAGAACCCGGGGTCGATCTCCGGCCGGATCAACGTAGAAAAAGTAACTTTTCTATATTGTCTTGGTACTGAGTGTTTATGCTACCGTCGTTGTTTCCGACTACCATAACACAAGTGCTTTAGTTACTTACATTGCGATCAGAGCAATGTACGTGATGTCGACTAATGTTTATTTATTTATATTTATTTAATAGTTTTAAATAAAAAAGTCGAAAGTTGCTTGGTTGCGTTAGTAACCTTTTATTTCTAACTAAAGTTTTGGAGTTTCATGGACATGCGAGTACTTCCATATGTCAAAATATAATTAGATTCTTTTGTAACACCTTGTATGTACATTAGTAAAAATAGGTACAAATATAACCGTGTGAAAATAGATTTAGATTTCAGAAAATAGACGAGCTAACTCACAAGAGCCTTGTTTGAGCATCCTCTTCACAATAAATTTATTGTTCTTGATGTCCTTGCTCTGAGTAAAAATGACATCACGTTATGATTGATTTTTTCCTACATCTGAGTACTGAAGTGCAAAAATGATTATTGGCATAGATAATTGTTTTAGATTAGAAGGTTGACGAAAAGATTGGGCTAACCCTATGAATCTTTCATCTCATCAGATCGTAGGTGACGATGTGGTCTCGACTTGAAAGTGCCCAAGTACAATTTGGGGCAGGAACGTTCAGTGAATAAGTCTGCAAGCAGCGAACACCACTCCGTAGCTATTTGCCATATAAATGTGGAAGCGAAACGTGCGAATCCTTGTAATATCCACAACATACGGGTGGAACTCGACGATAATGTTTTATGCATTGATATGTAAAGAAATTATCGTTCAGTGAAATCAACAAATGTTACTATAGTGCAATAAGGACAATCTTTTAAAATAAAAAAAATAAATATGTTTAAGTGAAGCAAAACATCGAGATGAAACTTTTTTTTTATAATATCTATGAGGGGACGAACAAGTCGTGCGCCTGATGGTAAACTACACGCCTCTCCATAACAGTTGCAGTGCCACTTAGGGCTTTAAACCGCAAAGATTTGAGGGGCACTGTCACTGCGCCCGTCACCCTAAGACATAAGTTGACAAGTCCCATGTGCCTGTAATTTCACCAGCACACTTACCCTTCAAAACCAGATCCCAGTAATGCTGACATTACTGATTGGCGGCAGAAATAGGTAAGGTGACAGTACTACCCTGGACAACCTCTTTCACAAGGGTGAAAGAGGATGTCCAGCTCTACTGGTACTACTTTCCGCCTGCACGACGAAGAAGGTTCACAATCCTCGGAAAATGTATGAAGACCCCAACCCGTATTGGGCCAGCGTGGTGCCTATAGCATTAAGCCTCGCCTGAGAGGAGACCTGTGCCCTGCAGTGGGACGTATAAATTGGTTTAGAATCTACCATTATATAAATGTATGACGTCATGAAATAGAATTATGTACCAAAGCGATACTTCCATTACTTCGTACTTATTGCGAGCATATATAAAAACTGCACATTCAAATTCTGTTTAAAACAATTTTGTATAAATGCATGTCCCGTTATGATCAATCAGTGGTACTTCTGGTACTAAACAGTGTGGGAGCGGACGAGCCGGCGCGTGAGAACCGTCGCATTGTTTCACTATGCGCCGGCGCATCGCCGCCCGCAGCAGAGGTCACAGTTTGTATTGAATCAATTCCACTGCCCTACGCTATTGATTTCGTTATATGGGCTAATTCGTTTAATTTATTAATGCGTCTGAGGACCCTTTTCCTGTTTGTAATTCGTGCATTCATAGTATGAGGAGTATTTTTTGTTAGATATGGTTATTGTTGCTCACAGCTACTGCCTTACTAATGAGTAGTAGAGTTCTAAATGATGTTATCTAGTGTAATTTACTTTGACTTTTTATTACTCTTTGCAAGATCCTTATTTATACACAAAAACACAATTCTAATGAATGATCATCTGTCCAATTTCATACTAGTGTAAAAATTACGTGTTAAAAATAAGTAATAATAATAGAAAAACATATTAATATGTATACTTTTTGCTCATTTAAACAATGACCTCTTCATCCGGTCAATAACAGCGCAACTCTTACGGTCATGTACATTTAAAATTAGTCACATTGAAGGCAGACTTTGTTATAATGCTTAGGGGTCGCGGCTGGCGGAAGCAGGTTTGCCGAGGTCTCAAACAGTTAATTGCTCTCCTTATTATAGCTATAATAATATTAACCAACCAGTTTTAGAGTATGCTTCTTTGTATGTCCGGAAAATCGTCAGGGTCTCAACATTCACGCCGTCGAAATGCTTGTTAAGTAAACGAATTTTGGAACTAGTTGCATTATTTACTTCAATTGAATTGAACTGAATTGAATTTACTTCAATTCAATTCAGTTCATGAATAATATCTTTTGGGAAACTACACTAATTACTTGATCTCAAACTAGGATTTCGCTGTACTATGAGTACCAGAACAACGGAATTCACTAACCAAGGGTCCTAGTCTCGAAGCAAGAAATCCGTAGTTACGGCCGTTTTCGCACTATGGATGACCTACAGAATTACTGATATGACATACTGACATACAATCTTTGTTCTAGTCGCGATCGATGAGTTTCGATCGCGACTAGAACAAAGATTGTATGACAATGCGATTTTACAGTTTCGAGCGAGTCGTTTCACAGTGTCGAGCGAGTCGTTTGACAATTTCGAGTGAGTCGTTTGACAGTTTCGAATGTGCCCGTGTTTTCGTTGACGGACTTCGAGAGTACAGAGGAGAGAGAGTAGAGGACTCCGTAGGTCGTACTTAGGGGAAAACGAATTAAGTTTCGATCGCGGCTAGAACTGAGAATGTACGATAACGCGATTTGACAGTTTCGACCGAGTCGTTTGAAAGTTTTGAACGAGCCCGTCTTTTCGTTGGCAGACTTCGAGAGTAGTTCCCTAGGTCATCCAAAGCGGGAAAACGAGTAGGAGTTGAGAGCAGAGCCCCGGAACACCCAGTCCAGATAATATTTAAAAAAGTTCATTTCTCAAATTGATTCTACCGGGGATCGCAACCAGGACCTCGTCTCAGCCCACAGGTTCGAGTAACGTTCAGGTACCGAGGTCATCAAGTAAAAGCTAAAGAAATCGTCATTAATCATTTACGTGACTAATTTTCTAAACCAACGTTTACATCAAACAGAACTTACTCGTAACTCCGAAAAAACAAAAGAAAGATTTTAAACTAAAAACTGTAGCGAAAGAGTTAATTACAAAAGAAAACGTAGTTAACACCTCTGTGTCTTGGTCACTTCTATTGGCGCTGACCGTGACCGTAACTGATGAATGTAGGCGCCTTCGCTTACTTATTTACAAATACCAGTTAAACCTGACCCCCAATCTGTCAAGAATATTTCCAGAATATTACAACGTCGAAGGTCTTCCTTGATTTGTCGTCTCCTACGCAACTTTTCGCTTACCTATTAAAACAGAGTCTATGACACGAATGTCGATATTTAGAGAATTAGTTAACACATTCCGTTTCGGTGAAGTTTCGTTCTACCATTTTACAGGTCACATTACAGTTTACTAGTAATTCCAATGTTCTACTTTTCAATTAATTAAAAATTAAAGTTACTTTTCGAACCAGTGGTGGCGTTGGTAACTTTTGATTAATGTTTGTGATGTTCGAGGTTTTCCTTATAAACCCGCAACTTTGAGAATGTTCAGATTTAACTTGTTCGTCTTTATAATATTAAACAAAATAAAAAATAAGGGCAAATGTCAAAAAGTATAATCAGAAGTCAATAACGTGTTTATCTGGTTAAAAGTTTAGTGTTCCTCCTTGTGAAAGAGTTTGTCAAGGGAAGTACTGCCTTTATTTCTGCCGCCAAGCAGTAATGTGAGCATTACTGAGTTTCGGTTTTGAAGGGTAAAGGTGCTGGTGAAATTACGGGCACAAAGGACTCTCAGGCAGGCGGGTGCAGTGGCAGTGCTTTGAATCTTCAACTTAGCATTATTATTCATTAGTAGCATTGCAAGTATTATGGACAGGCGTGGTATTATAAAAAAATATTAATCGGTCAAAGTGGTTTTCTTTGTCTCGAGTCTCAGTTATTCTGAACAGAAATTAGGCATTTAAAATCTCTGCCTCCGTGGCCGAGCGGTTACCATGCCGGACTGCCATGCAGAGGTCCTGGGTTCGATTCCCAGGCCGGGAGAAATATGTGTATGGCCTACATTTATTTCTCTCGTGAGTTTGGGTGTAATTTGTGGTTGTCTATGTGTGTGTCCATGGCATCCGCGACACAGGGTTTCCCTAGTGCGGGGCTATGTTGAGTGTGTGCGTTATTATTATTATTATTATTATAAAACTTAAACGTTACCGTTAATTTTGTTTACAGGAAAAAACGTTTTCTAACCTTCGAGTTTTTGAGAGAAACTATCAACTACGTCTTGAATTATCAATTTGAACAATTTCAAATAAATACATCTAACTTCATCTATATAACCTAACTTGATCATAGAGTCGGCTTCATTTAACTAAAGATCATATTACATAAATTCACAACGAGCCTTTGCGGATCTTTGCCTGTACAATAAAGTAATCTGATGCTAGAAATTAATCTATGATTTCATCTTATACGAGGTGTTAATTTAATTGCATTATACCCGAAAGAAGTGATTTCATTCATTAATACTAACAATGTTTGCAACGGAGACTTCAGCTTGTAAATTAGCTGTTCCATACACGGAAGAAAACAAAACAATTGAAGTGTCTTAAGCCTCGATTACTGTCAGAACGCTGTCGCGAAATCTCACACATTCTTTATTTGAAACACTATGAAATCTTGATAATGACTGATATTAGTTTCAAATTTGAAAACAAATAACAAATTCTGGACTGTTAATATAATTTTAACTTTACCCCGTATTGTTGAAAGTTCAATACCACCAAAACCTATTATTTCAAGTTAGAACGTTTTGATTTTATATTGAAATTTCAATCTAGCCGCTATGCCATCTAGCCTCTAATAGCAGAACGACGACGAAGTCGAGATGTTTACTAAGTTCTTCAAAAAAAGAAGCGACCATATTGCAGCAGTATAAGGTTTACTTTCGTTTCTACTATTAAAAAAATGATTACGATAAATAGAACATTGAAAAATTATTAAAATTAAGTGCAATTAGACTTAATCAATTCGAAATACCGCCATAGATAATATTACAAGTGCGACTATCTTTTTTGTACTCTAAAGTAACGAAACAAGGCATTTTTCTACGATTTTTGAGGTTTTGCGTGAGATAATTGACACGACCATAACGTATAAAGCGAAAGTGGCGGACTGAGCTCAAGTTTGCGGTACTCCGCATACTGTTGGCGTACGTGACACGCAAATTAAGCACTTCTACTGCATTTATTGTTTTGTGGTTTCATGCTTACTAAAATGGCGTAATTCCAAAAGCAACATTTTTTGGGGAACTGATAAAATAAATTTAAATAAAAACAACGAATTATTAGTCATATCAAACCAAATTTAATCGCTATTTGGCTCCGCCGTTATGTACGTTATTTTTGGAAATGCACTTTGTCAGTTTCCCAAAAAATACTTCTTTTTTACCTCGACTTATTTAGGATCTATCTGATATTATTTCTTATTATAAAAAGGTTCGTATTAATGGATGACAACACTCCTCTTCAGGCAATTTAAGTTAACACATTATATATAGGAAAATATCGCTGCTGGTGGTTTTCCATAACACGGCACGTATTGTTTACTCGGACAATTTTGTACTTACGTATGTTTTGCGTATGTTATGCTCATAAGGATGTGTACACAGTTCTGTTCAACGTTCATAAAGAGCATGTAGTTATGACAGTCGTTTAAATAGCGAAACGCGTGAGTTATCAGTGAAAGATGGTTTTTGTTTTCTAAAGCATTCGGTTTCTTTTTTGTTTCATTTATTTAACGAATTAATCTGATTTGTATATAACAAAAAAATTGATCTTCCTTTCTTCTCGAATATGTCTCACTATTTAATGGAAGTAGAGCTCCTTATGAAAGAGTTCGTCCAGGGAAGTATTGTCACCTTGCCTAGTTCAGCCACTAAGCAGTAGTGTGAGGAGCATTAGCGTTCTGTTTTAAAGGATAAAGGTGCTGGTGAAATTACAGGACTTATCGAATTTGGCAGTGCCCAGATCTTCGCGATATAAAGCTTAGAGCGGCACTGCAACTGTTATGGATTACTGTGTCGCTTACCACCAGGCGCACGACTTGTTCGCCTCGTCACTTGGTATCGTATTAAAAAAAATTAAGTTGATTCGAAATTTTTAGTTCTATGATGTGATAAGAATAGTTACTTTCGTCAAAATTGTTTATTATGTCCATTCTACGTCAACTTAATTTTTGGATCTGTTTTGTTTCTATTTTATTTTTTGTTTCTTTTTTCACAAAATTAGTTTTTTTTCTTTTTATTTTTTGGATTTTTTTTTGTTTATTTATTTTATTTTTCAAAAAATTCGGTGAGCATAATATTAGTAAATAAATATGGCTGTTAAAAAAATAACAGAAAATGGCCAAAAAATAAAGTTGGCGTAGTGGTAATTGGAGGTATAGAAATGAGTCCATTGCACTTACTTGCTCTAAAGCAAGTTAATGATTTCTTTAATTTGAAATTATGTAAAATGAACTTGTAAGTCTAATAATAATGTAAGCAGATTTGTTATCGTAACAAGGAAATTTGTTTAACGAAAAAGTTCAAGGAAAAACTGTTAACAGTTTAATCCTAATTTTTTAGTCTAAGGTTCAATTAAGGTCCTCTGTTCAAGTTACCTTTTGATATACGAGTAGTAATTAGTGTCGTTCATTGTAAAAGTGGTGTAACTCCATAATTAAAAATTTTTTTTTTTGTTTAATGGTATCCCGTTTAATCACACCTTTAATTATAAAAGTGAAGTATTTTCACTTAAACCCCCTAGATGGCTCTACTTGTTTATTCATGGAACTAAAATTGCTAAATATTTATTATAAAACGTGAATAAGTCACAAAAGTTTAATTTAATTACAAGGAGATAATTCATTTTTACAATTAACGACACATGATTAGCCAGACAATGCTGGACTGTCACGCAGAGGTCCCGGGTTCGATTCCAGGAGAAATAATTATATAGTCTGTATTTATTTCTCTCGTGAGTTTGGGTGTAATTTGTGGTTGTTTAAATATGTATATCCATGGCACCCGCCATACAGGGTACACTTGCGCGGGGCTATGAGTGTGTGCGTTCAAAAAAACAAAAAAATATCGCCATATCTGTAAAATGGGAACTTTTAAGTACAGAGGTTTAAAGATTCATACGAAATTAGTCGATTGCTTTTTGTGCATAAACAGGAGAGTTATAAAAATTCACTTGTACATAATTTATTTCATATATTTCGTTTATCGTTTATATTTTTTTATGACTATGATAAAAAAAACTTTTGACGTATGATCACTTGCGGTTTTATTATACCAAAGGTTTGTTATAATTATTAATACAAAGATCGAACACTTAGAAAAAATTCCTTCGATCCGGCCGGAATCGAACCGACGTCTTCTAGCAAACCGGGTCAGACTACCTGAGCCGCGGAACGAACCAGCGGACTTTACGAATTTTTCTATGAGTTGGTTGCAGATCTTTCATTTCGTTTTTGAACGACTTTCTTGCCGTAGCGCCATCTGTGATAAATCTAGTGGAGTAAATTCACAAAAAATAATTGTGCAGCTTTCCACGGGAACTCAGTTTTATATATACATATAATTTAATTCTAGTTTTATTATCTACTATTTAATTTTTATTGTACCTTACCTGTATATTCCAATTTATTGCCTAATAAAAATAATTAAATATCATTGGTGGTGAAAAATGCTGCCATTCAATGAACTTAATTATATCAAAGGTTGTTGAATATAGAATTTAGCCATTGGTTCAATTCTTAAAATCGCCTTAAAGCTGACATTTTTGAGAAACTACGATATCGCTCATCGCCAGTAACTTGCTCCTACACCTGTCAGATATGAGGTCTTAGCGCGGCCATGACCGGCAGGCGCTCGTCCGAGTATGTAGGTGACCTTAGCGAAACCTTCAGCTTTCGGTCTTCTGCTATTGACTTCCACGGAGTAAATATATATTTTTCTGTTTCCTTGGCACATTCCTTTTATTGTGTGTTTTAAATAACCTTGAGAAAAAAGTTTCAAACTTGAGCTCGGAACAGATGAGCTACTACGACATGTTTGTGACGAATAAAGGTAAAGAACCTTTATCAGGAAGGTCGCATTACAAAGGTGCTTTTCATATCTCGATGGGAATCCTGCGCTGATAACACACACACTGGCACATTTAACGGAACTAAAAAATTATAATATAAAATAGTAAGTTTATATTGAAATACATACAGAGTAGACATGGAGTAGACATTTAATAGCAACAATTAAATTAACATTGATTTAGTACAGCCTTTATCTAAATTTATTCAAATATCTCGAAAAAGTAAATAAGCAAATCTTGTGACAAAAACAAAAACAGCAAAAAATTTAAAATTTGTAACCATTTAACATTGATTAGATAAAATTGTAATAGATAAGAAAGCTTTTACGACTGAATTTCAACTAAATTTTTTTACAGGAAGCAAAATCAACATCGAACCACTCGACCAACCTGTACTTATTATTAGGCTAAATATACACATATACATAAAAATATTAGACATTAATTAATACATGGACGATACACTGTGAAATGTGTATACATTTTAAAATGAGTATGAAATAAATAATCGTCACTTTTTCACTGAAACAAAAAACCGACCTCAATAGTTAGCTTGTAGCTTGCTTTTTCCGATTTCCATGGGACTCCTGTATACATTTTATACTTTTTTTCTGGTTGTCATGATGACGGTGATTTGTTGATTACATGTATTGTGTCAAGTGAAAAGTCAACTTTTATTTGCGGAGAACATTTTTTTTTATTTGTGATAGCCGAAACGAAGCCAGAACAGCATCGTTGACATTAGCGACCATCTCGAGAGTATAGCCTTTCAAACAAAAAAAGAATTTTCAAATCTGTCCACAACTCATGGAGAAATCGGTACATCAGTTTTCATGTCTATAAAATTTGAGGATTTTCCTCGATTTACATGGATCCCCTCATCTGATTCTGACTTGGTAACAATGTGACCACCACCTGAGTGTACCCATTCAAACAAAAAAAGAATTTTCAAAAACGGTCTACAATTGACGGACAAATCTGAAAACATATATAAAGCATACATACAGCCGAACGTATAACCTCCTCATTTTTTTGAAGTCGGTTAAAAAGTAAAACAACCGAGCATGCTTTTGAAAAAACATTGCATTGTTTTGGGCATTTTACTAGTGGTCCGCTAAATAGTCCACTGTGTGTAATATGAAATGAATGCTTGTCTAATTAAGCTCATGCAATGCGCCTTCGTCATTAGCGATAGTAATAGTTTCAATGGCAATGAAATGAATGGCTAAAACCAAACACAATATTATAAGACATCTATTACTACATTTAACTTTAACGCACTACATACAATACAGGCTGATACGTTTTCGTAATATAGGTAAGCATTATTTATTGTATATATCATCATCTCATATATCAGATCAACCTTTTACTACCTCGCAGTGTCAAAAAAATACTTATTGTTCTATATTAAAATTTTATTTATATCACATATTTATATCACACGTTTATTTTTTGCGGTTATATGTGGTTATGTACTGGATAGAAAATGCCCAAAATGTACACGATATCTCGAAAACATTATTAAGCTGGATAAAAGCAATAGTTGAATTGAAGTATTTACATCAATTTTATATTTTTATTGCATATCACAGATTGGAATACGCATAGTATATTTACATAAACATAATATGTATAGAGTGAATAATACTTCCTTCAGAAATATCCGAGTTATTGTATTGCATTTTGTTACATATTTTTAACTCCCGACGTACCTATATGGTTACTTTGGAAACCCATGGGATGCACGAAAGGAACCTCCATTCCTTTCCTATGTGTCTGGCGCGCCCTGGGCAACAATCAATTACGCCAATAGCCAAATCCTTTCACAACGATGGGAACCAAGGAGGATAATGGAAAACAAGGAGAAGAAGAAGATTCTCAACTACTTACAGTAGAAATATCGTGTTTGGGCTCATTACGCAGTGAGTTTTTTGTTTTTTTAACCCTGAGTCGTGGGTGTCATGGACACAGTATAGACGACGACACATTACTAGCACGTGAGAAATAAATGTAGGCCATATAAATATTTCTCCCGGTCCGTGAGAATGCGTGCCAGATCAGCATAGTTACAGTTACAGTATAGGCTACTGAAGCAGTTTTTTTATTAGCCTGCACATGACTGCAGATTTTTTCGACTGCACTGCTTTGTATCGTGAGCTGTTTATTTTAATTTAATTTTCATTTAAGTGTAACTAGCAATTACTTTATTAGGGTTTTAAAAGAATTGTAAGGTATTTTGAAGAAAAATTGTGTAATTGAAATTGAAATTGTAATTACTAAGGACGTTCGAAAGAACTCCGAAGAGCGTGTATGAAGCGTAGTATAGCATTGGTGCGTGTCGATGAGGCGAAACATGTGTGTCAGGATCGCAACAAGTGGAAGGCTATGTGTCTCTGCCTACAGTGAAAAGGGTGGGACGTGAATGTCTGTATGTGAATATATATTTTCAGTAGTAGGGCTTCCATGTGAGAGTTCGTCCAGGGAAGTACTGCCACCTTACCTATTTCAGCCTCCTGCTTGGAAGCAGTAATGCGAGGAGTTGTCAACTTATGCCTCAGAGTGACTCAAAATCTTTGCGATTAAAAGCTCTGCGTGGCACTGTAACTGTTATACTTAGGCGTGCTGCTTACCACTAGGACTAACGACTTGCTCGTCCAGTCGTCGCTAGTATTATAAAACAATTTAAAAACATTTTGAGTTTCATATTTAATCATTCCGGGTTTTTAGAAAGGTTGCCACTTAATGTATACCTCTTGAATTTTATGTACGATTTATAATTTTTTTTGTATTTGTATGCATTTAGTTGCAATGAAATTGAAATAATTTTGCAAGAAACGAGAAATAGGCAGTGTGCCTGCGATAATTTATGGATTAAGTAACATCATGGACCGGTGCTGCTGCTTCAGATGTTACTATAAATAAGACGAAATGAGTCCACCAAGTCGCATCCATATACGAATCTGTCGTCATTACCTTATTTCCCGTTAAGGAGAAAAATAATATATAAATATATATATATACACATTACAGCGTATATTACATTCACTATTATTTACAGGGGCATGGTGGAATGAGGATTTGATTATATAATGCTATGAATTTCATCTTTAGTTTATTTTTCTTTTAATTACTCATATGTTGTGGATATTCTAAGGATTCGTACGAACCAGCTACAGATTTATTCCCTGAGCGTTATAATTTGGGCCTTTTCAAGGCGAGAGTAAATAGACTTTATTTTTTTAGTACCAATAGAGCTCCTTATGAAAGAGTTCGTCCAGGGAAGTACTGCCATCTTATCTATTTCTGCCGCCAAGCAGTAATGTCAGTATTACTACACACATGGGACTTGTCAACTTATGTCTCAGGCTGACGGGCGCAATGGTAGTTCCCTTCAGATCTTTTCGATTTAAAGCTCTAAGTGACACTGCAATTGTTATGAACAGGCGTGTAGTTTACCATCAGGCGCACGACTTGTTCGTCCCGTCATTTCGTATTATAAAATAAAGAGGTGTGCATGCTCCATTGTTGACCTCATCGTCACTTTCCATCACGTTAGATGGAGGTTAAATGCGCAAATATTTTTTTTAATTAAAAAATATATTTAGAATAGAATAGAATAAAATAAAAATCGTTTATTACTACGCCATAACAAAAATATACACAGTAATAAAATAAAGAAAAAAAATGAAGCTAAATGAAAACAAAAAAATAAAATAAAATAAGAGGAAAAAAAGTAATAAAAATAAAATCATACACAACAACAAAGCAAACATTATTATTATTAAATATTCAACACAATTAGATTGAATGTCATGTGTGCGGCTGTGGCGTATGTAACAGGATCTCACTCAGCTATTGTCACCACCGAGAAAAGGCTGTGACGCTTTGCATTAATACTAAATCTGTAGCTATACGAGGTGTCCCTTCATAATTGATTGTATTAATTGGTCTAGATATTTGAAATTTCATATGAAAAGTAGATACATCTTTTTGAAAATATTAAATAATGTATCGTATCCTTGGTACGTAACAGTGGCGAGTCGTGAAAATAGTCGTAGTAAAGCCGGCCCAAAACACCTAAGCACCTACCTTAACAAAAACTTATTTTGCTATCAAAAAGGCGCCTTGCTACTCTTAAGCAAAACACTTTTTAGGACACAAGATACTATAAAGTATCCTTCATTTAACTCATTGAGTTATTTTACATTTAAATTGAGTACCATATGTAGCAAATTACGTATTCAACACTACGTGGATAATTTTAGGCAAGCCGGTGAAAATCGAGTTGTATGGGCGCCTCGTCAAGCCATATGTGATCAGATCACACGTCGTATGTGCTTTTACGAGTATCTCATGAGAGTCACAAAAATAACGCTAATTACATGAAACAAATTAGGCATATATTCTGTCAGTCTGTTTAGTCTGTAATAACTTATTGCATCCCCATATGGGTGGCGCCGTAAAGACCCATTTTATCGAGGTGGAAAGAGCTCAACGTACTCTGCTGAAGGTAATGCTTTTAAAAAAGTATAGTTTCCCTAATGTCCATTTGTACGTTATTAGTGATGTACTCTCCGTAAGAAAACTTTACATTCTTCACGCAGTTTTAAGGTTCCACAAACAGTTACCATTCATTGATAATTCCCGAAACAATCGCAGAAATTTTACAGGGTCTCACCGCACAAATAGTACCTTCGCTGGCAGGCATTTCGAAAAACAGGTTACCTATGTATTTAATCGTCTCCAAAAAAAAATATATATCCTCAATCCTCATATAATTGCAAACATAGTCTTATTGTTTATCTTAAAACGATCAGTTATGGAGACAAAGACACAGAAGCGCTGTTAAACTAGGCATCGATATGTGAAATTTTATAATTCTCCTATTTAGGCTTAGGTAAGTTATCGACTAATTTATCTCCTGTAAATTTTTTATTTTGCAGATGTGGCCTTATTAGACCAAGGGTATGATTTGGGAATATTTAATAGCAATAACTCTTGGGGCAAAAGATTCACAACCCTTGGATAAAGTGTGAAGTCCCCAACCCGCCAATTTCGTTAATAGAATCTTTCAACCTCGCTCCTGAATAGCTCTCATATTGCATATGTGGCCTTATTACATGAAGGGTGTAATAATTAAGTATTTTTTTTACCTTTCCTATTTCATGACGATAAAATTCACACGGGACACTCTGTATATAATGGACTGTTTAATATTCTCTCCTTACAGAAAACTGAAATAAATTGTACGTCGAATTTCGCACAAAGGTACACTTGAATAAATATTACCAAAAAAAAAAATACAATTTAGATATGTTTTCGTTCCCCGAAAAAACAATTGACGGCGGACCTTGACGACATCATAGTTGCGACATGCACAGCAATTGCACAATAGCAAACTCGTTTACGATACATCGGTTAAGGTAAGCCGTAATAGCAATTGAGTGTCGCGTTTTTATGCCACCAATTACTAGAAATATGGGAAAACTATAGTCCACACGTGAAAACAAAACGTGATTAAGGAAATCACGTGCTTCTATATTTATCGGTATTATCCTCCACAACTGATGTTGGTTTATTGTTATTGTATGGAAATAAACAGATTCGTCATTTAAAATGGGTCGCTTAGAAATATCGATTACGGTTTTGTTGCCAATTTTCAAGGTAACACATGATGAGGCGTGAACAATGGTAGTTTCCGCTCGTGTTTAGTCGAACTTCATCACACATGTGTGAATACAATAAAAATATGTTTAATAATAAATAAATTTATCAAAACGTGTCTCCAGGAATACAAGGCTACGATTTTTGTTATTATCTGTACACTCTACATATATTAAGTTCTAGTATTTTTTATATAAAAAAAATCGTAAAAATTAAAGAAATATAATACTATGCCTTTCTGTAGGTTAGTGAGTCAACCTAAATTGTGTTTTTAATATTGATATTATGTTAGTAGCTTAGGTTGTCAGGTTGTCAACCTAAACGTGTTTCTAATAATTGATAGAAAAACGAGACCTTTTTTTTTTTTTTAGGAAATGAGTATTTTTAAGGAATGTTACGCGATTACTCTTACTTACTTACTTCACCTTAACCTAATTTGATGATTCTTTTTTGTTGGAAAGATGCCACCTCGGTATTGGTACCATTTAAATTTAAAGAAAAAATTCCACCTCTAAGGGTGGCAAACTTGCCGGTAACGGATTTCAATAAAACTTGGCAAGTACATGTAATTCCACGAACTTTTCAGGTCAGTAATAGTTATAGAAAGATCACAAAAACATTACATATAAAAGAGTTTTGCAAACGAAATGTTTATTTCGTGAAACAATTAAATGAACCTATAACCTTGTAAAAATCATTAGTTACCGGACTGTGGGTACAATGCCGCAGTGATACAGCTATTTTTCCAAATAAATCAATTACCATGGCAGCAACTGTTTCATGTATTAATGGAGTTTCAGACAAATTAGTTTCGGAGCACACTACACTGCATGAATTGAACGCACTCGCAGAACGGTAAACATTTAGACAACAATTATCAAGAGACCGCGATCCTCTCATAACAACTACACATCACATCTTGTCTTTTATCACATGCGATAAAATACAGGAGCACCTTTTCCATTACCCCTGTTTTATTATAAAGATTTTATAAGACCCGTTGTTAGTGGGTAATGTATGAGATGTATAACAGTAAGTGAATTAGTTGATGTAGTTGATGTGTTGCCGTGGTATGAGGTTTGATTACTACGTAATCGTCTAGTGGTGGTATGATATCATTCGGTGAACATCGTGGTCACGCCTTCGACGCGATTTCAAACGGAACACCAAGGCTGATCGCTCACTCAGCCACCTGCGCTTGCGACGGGGCTATCGCAAAATACAGAGGTTAGCTAATCGATCTACTATTTGAAAAAATACCTGTAAGTAATTGCGCGTTTTACGTTTTAGCAGCAATTATTGTTGATTTCATCAAAATGTATTTAGCCATTAATCAACTATTTAAGACATTTAGAGCATTTAAAGATTTTCATTATCTACAATAACATTTTACATCGATGTACTTATCATATACTTATTATATACAGTATATATAGAGGTTATAAATAAAGTGAGATTTAAGCAATTATTGTTTTGTTTTAACAGTTTAACAGTCAGTCCGGCTTCTTGAATAAATTTCAATGTACTGCACTCCCTGATATAGTGAATGGTGAAATTACAGGCATATGGGTCTTGTCCACTTATGTGTCAGGGCGACGGGCGCAGTGGTACTGCCCCTCTGGTCTTTATAACTTAAAGCTCTGAGTGGCACTGTAACTGTTATGAACAGGCGTGTAGCTTGCCATCAGGCGCACGGCTTGTTCGTCCCATCACTTGATGTTATAAAAAAAACGTAATTAGTACTCGTGTACAAAAATATTGCTATCATTGAAAAAAAGTTTTTATAAAAGGTCTTATGGAAATGACATTTTGCATAATTATTTTTGACCGATCAAACACTGTTTAAGATTAGGATATTCATTACAATTGTTTCCGGGAGTGTAATAACGACACACATAACATTTCCAATACACAACTTTTGGACTGCTACTAATTGAAACTGTCATCATTAAATTGCTCCATGTTTAGGTTATACCGTACAGTTATACGTACGTTCACTGGTAGGTAGGTCTATGCAAATATCTTATCAACATCCTGCCGCGTGCGAGGCATTCAAAATGTTATGCTAAATATAACCTCGACATAATCGCATCGTGTGTCTCGCTCCAGATCTGTCGTACTCATTATTGTCTTCTACTCAGTAACTGTTCTAGCAACGTAAACGACTAAAACGTATTCATATTTTCATTCAGTCTTCTTATTCTTATCGTATTGTTGGCATACATGGCATAGTAATGAAAGGATTTGCCAATCGGCGTAAGATACGCACTAATTTTTTGGCCAGGGTGCGTCAGACGTACAGGAAAGGTTACGTCGTGCGGGGAGGCTCCTTTCGTGTACTCTATTTAGTAATTTCAAGCCCAAACTTTGCGGTTCTTTGTGTTTCTGATCCAGGTTTTGCCCATGACTTTCACTATGTCATCGACCCACTGCGCTATAGGACGACCTACATTTCTTTGCCTCAACCTTGGCCACAACTCCGTCAAGGGTTTACTCCAGCGGCCATCAGTACTTCTAACCAGGTGTCCCAATTCTACTAAAGGTATGTAACACGGTCCCCGACATGTCTTAAACTTTCGTCTGAAGTCGGATTTAATTGGTACGAAGTTTACCCTACTTACGAGTACTTAAAATAGGAAGCAAATGAAAGCGATGGTCATCTTAGCGATCTGTGTGAGGAGGAAGCAAACTCTGATTTCTGAAAGTGAATTCCTGATGAACAATACTCAACTGGATAATCCAGTTTCCTGACACGCGTTGGAAACACCGAGTCACGTACTAAAACATCGACTCAGTATCGGATTCCTGTATTGACCGTGTCCGTATTAGACTCATTACCTAGAACTGATGTTTCCTTATCGCAGACCGCTTGGCAATTGGTAATTATGACATATTTTACTATTTTAACGGAGGTATATTGTCTGTCGTGTTCTTCTTTACAACATGTTTACCTTCTCTTCTATCTGCGTGCATATACATGTTGAAGACTTCTAGGGAATGGATTTATCATCTTCTTTTTGTCCTAGCGCACATCTTTTTATCCGACTAGCAAATCTCCGTAACAACCTAAAGCTTTCCATTTTGTAAGTACCTACCTACAGCTAAAAATGTTTGTTGCACCCAAATGACTTAATCTGCTATTCAACTACCGACAAATATATTTCACTGATCGGTGCTATTTAATTTATAGCATGAATGATGTTCAGGTAACATGTTTAACACAACAGTTAGCGAGCCACGTGGCTAATGCTTAGCCATTGTATCAGAATGGGGCTTTTATAAAAATGCTATGTAGTGTTATAAATAATCACTGGACATTTTCATGTTTCTATTTTCTTAACTTAGTTGAATATTGAGAAGAACACAAAATGTTCTTTCAGTACTTACCATTGATGGCAGAAAATAAAACTAAAATTTTTAAAATCTTTATATCTTTATATCTTTAAAACAGAAGAAAAAGGAATAGCCCCTATTTTAGGTGACGACGTTTAGAGCAAACTCAGTGACAGTGCGAACTTTCCTACATAAAACTCAATTGTTATAGAAACTACTGAGACAGATCAACATTCAAAAGTTCACCGACATCATCGAAAATTGAATCGATATCCGATGAACCGATACGATTTTTGGTCAATGTTTTCCCGTTATCTAACACAGTTAAGCATTTTTATTTCTTCGTTTGATTAAGAATGATCTATATATCTTTTATACGAATCATTGCAACCTTTACGATTTAATTGACCGAACTGATGAACTTGGTGCTCAATCAACGTAAAGGCCTCAAGTCTAACTTTCGTATAGATCAATACAAGATCCACCTCCATTGAACCACAGCAAAAGGGCGGGTGCCGCAGTTCAGCTCGCGGAAAGACTAATAAGCCAAATTTTGACTTCAGATTCTACGTCCGCAAGGGCTGGTTATTTCTATGAAGTCGTCTATTTTCTCTGGTTTAGGAAATAATAAACATTAATTCCTTCACTTTTTCTTTAAACATGGACTTCATATTCCACGAATATATGTACTTGCGAAATCGTTCTGCTCAGTGTGTTCATAGAGTTCCTTTTCTCTTGTACGTACTCACATTACTATGAAATTCGTACTTGCAGTCCAGGAAATTGGTATAATTATCTGGCACATTTAATATTTCTTAGTTCTATTCTATCTGCTTTATTAATCGATGGAAAGATATAGGGCAAACCGTTTGATTGTTGGACGTCAAGTCATTGGACCACCCAGGATGAGCGTGCAGGTATCGTGACTTCACGGATCTCCTTTTCCCGAGACAGGAATGCTGCCCGGTTTAAGGACTGTATTAGATTAATTGATTTGTGACTCCGATTCCTGTTCCATTATCGAATGTTTACAATTTTATTCAATAAGTCGATGTTTTCCAATGTTTTCCGGTCCATTAGTTGGTTCTTTTTGTTAATAACCATGTTCTTTGCTTTATGAATATATATATTTATATTGGTAAATTGAAATCAGTATTTAATATCAAGTAAAAATTATATAGTAACTGTATAGGTCCGAAATCGAAGTTTATTCAATAATTATTTCACATTCTGACCATGTGAAGAGACGTAAATGTTGTTTAAAGTATAGGCTTTAAAGGTAAAATTGCAAAAAAAACAATTCGAGATGGTACAATTTAATAAAAAACACAGGAGCGGATTCCTTGACGAACAGCACTCACCTATAAAGGTTTAATTTTTGTATAAAGGAGCAGGT
Organism: Hyposmocoma kahamanoa; assembly: GCF_003589595.1. NCBI lineage: Eukaryota > Metazoa > Arthropoda > Insecta > Lepidoptera > Cosmopterigidae > Hyposmocoma > Hyposmocoma kahamanoa. Next base: position 7,312,148 of record NW_020653854.1, on the reverse strand, counting down.
AGGTAGTAATAAAAAATTGTCTTGGCGGCGCGTTGTCGGCTATCATCAAACGTTTGACGATGCCCCCAGTCCCACACTCCCACGACATGGTTTTTAAAATATAGAAGCATATTTTAGTTTTAAGTACCTTTTTTATTCCTTTGATGGAATATTTACATTGTTCTTTCGCTTCATTTGCGCTGTGTTGGTTACAACTTTTGAATCTGATGACGTTATATTGTGAACTTATGTTTTAATATTTTTTATTTATAAGTCAAATATCCAATACGTGTATGTTCTCATTATTTGCTAAACATATAGTAGTGCGGTTAACTGTAATTTGAACGCGCACGTGCCTCTCGCATGATAGATTGTTACAACCAGAGCAGACGCCTAAAAATTTCTCGAGACGCATCATAAGCCACAATAAAATAAACTACGCTTACTAATCGTCGCAGGTTAAAACCGGCTACAAATGGTAATAAAATAAAGGTACATACATAACGTGTCGAAACGTTCTCTCTTTTCGATATAAATAGTGCGAGCCGAGGCGAAGCGAGCGCACTGACCGACCATCGACAGAGCGATCCCGATAATCGGGCGAATGTTTGAGTTTCTCTATTTTCAAATCAGAGGAGTGCAAGTCTGTTTAGTGGTGGTGGTAAACGTGCGCGTTTACGTTCGCGCTACATTATGTTTAGTTCGCTAGGAGTGAAGGAACCGTGTCGGTAAGAGCGGCGCGCGGGAAGGGTATCGGTGCAGCGGGTGGCCGTGTGAACGCGCCGCGTTAATTGGCGTGCGGAGTGTCCGGCTGTCTTCGCGCCACGCGCCTGCGCTCGCAGTTCATCTCGCATTGCTTTAAATTTGTATTTAGAACAATAAAATTTTAATTGCAAATATATAAATTACACAAATGATCGAGTTTTATTCAACTAGAACCTTTGCAAAAGGTAACTGTAGATTATAAATCTTTCAAAACAAAATATGGAGTTTTGTTTTATACTTTATCAAATTTAAATCAAGCAAAAACAACATATGTAAACATATTACGATACAAGTACATAGCTAATGTGTTTACAATTACCACAGGTGATTCGTAAACGCTTCAAGTTTATTAACTGTTCTCTTATCGTTGTCGCTCATAAGTCGAACAAGGACGTCGATAGTGCGCATGCCCATTCGTCCTGTGTGTTTATACATAACCACTAAGTGACATAATTTATTTAGTGTAAGGACATACAATGTATAATTACTTGAGACCTGGAATTTTCCAGGGTGCTGACTGCTTTTATATCGTATACGTCTTCCTGATTGGTGTATTGGACAATCCTCTGGGCTGAAGATCATTAAGTCGCGTATATAACTCTTCACAAACGTGTACTGGAGGACTTACGTTTCTTCGAATAGTTCTTTGTTGTATATTTGAAAGAAAGATATATTTATTATACACCACACCGTAACACATAATGTCAAGTGACAGTTCAACATGATCGAGATTGGGATACATAATTAAAACTTTTTTAGAAAACCGATCTCAAAAGTTCGTGGAATTAACATCTATTTGCCAGGTTTTTTTGAAATCGGCTACTGGAAAATGCGCAAAACCGGCTTCATTCCAGTTTGCCATCCTTAGACGTGGAATATCTTCTTAAAATTTAAATGGGACCAATACTGAGAGACTTTCCAACAAAAACAGAATCATTAAAATTGATTCACAAATCGATAAACTTTTGTGTATGTTAATCGAGTAATCGAGGAACATACACAAAAAAAAACAGTCGAATAGAGAAAATCCTCCTTTTTTGAAGACGGTTAAAAATAGAACGGCATTGACATATAATACGTATCGTACAAAATAAGGACATTGCTCTAAGTGTAACAACATGTGCGATAAATGGACGTACTTGGTTGTTGCTGTGGTGAATCAGGGACTACCAGAAATGCAACCGCTCGGGTCTTAACCCGGTTTTTTCCCTAATGCGCCGTTTTAGGTTTTAACCCATTTCTGTCCAAAATCGTGGACGGAAACGGGGAATACGGAATTTAATATAATTCCATACTTAGAATAGAACATAAAACGTTTATTTGCCAGAATACAGTAAATAAATACATACAAATTACAAATTTACATTACAAATTTCGATGTAAAAAATCTTTTTTAGACGGCCACTCCACACAATTCGTGCCTTACAATCCTGTGCGTGGAGTCTCATTTCTAAGGATGCGCATTACAATTCGATTTATATGAAAATCGATTGAAGTGTATACGATCTAACGATTTTTATATTGATTTTTAATGCGATTTTCATGCGAATCGATTTAGTAGAAAGGCAAATCGAATACCCTGGAACAGAAAGCAAAAAACAATTTGCAATAGTATCCCTAAATTTGAACAAAACTAGATTTACAAGTAATATATAGTTGTAAATAGTTTTTGCTCTAGATTTTGAGCATTAAGGGGTTTTAACCCTACATAAACAAAACGCCGGGTTAAAACACGGGCGCTTGCCCATCTCTAAGGACTACGCACAGTGCTCAATTTCACCAGGTCCGGATTTGCTTCTCTAACAAGGACTTGCCACGCTTGCAAAGTATGTTGGCGAACTTGGAATCTGTGTAGTAAGTTGTAAGAGAATTATCGTATTGGGAAACCGTGTATAATATAACACATAGCTTTCGTACAATAAACTAGTATGACTCTCACTCACCTCGTTGAATTGTCTCGCAAGACCACCGTCCATGCATGGTAGCACTTAATCAAGGCGAATGCTTAGTCTATTGCACTAATTTTTGGAATTTTTGTTTACCGAATATTGAGGAGTATTGTACTGATGTACTTTTTTCTTGTATGTTACGTGATAAACCCGATATTTGTGAACCTATTTTTATAATTTTTAAAGCCAGCCTTTTGTATCTTTTCCTGGTAATAACAAATCAAATATAAAAAGTATCTAACGCTGGGGATTTCCTACCCGATCTCGTAATCTATTATAACATCATCATCCTTGAGTTTGCAAGCCGTTCATTAGAGGTGGACGTCAGTGGTGGGGTTGTCCGTTTTATATTTTAATATTATGATTGGTATTGATGAGGGTTCATATGTAATTGGTTATCCTTTACGACGCCTGTCACTGTTTTGTCGGCGGTTGCAAATAAAATTGTTATCAAAAGGTCAGTGATCGGACCGCAGAATATTTTGCCTTCATTTATTTATTTTTAGATCATAATAATAATGTTTACTAACCTATTTTTTGTGATATCTGTACCTTCTGATTTTTGGATTTAATTTTTTTACTTAAGCGCTTTCTTACAAATGTTAACGATATGCGAAATACTTCGTTATTTCGGGAAAGAAAAGGCATAAATGTGTTAATAATAATAATAATAATATTCGCTGGTTCTTGAACCAGAGTCCCTGACCCCGACTGTGCCATTGCCGGGGAATACCGCCTAGGCATTCAAAATTCCAATGGGGAAGGCGAGACACTATAATAGATTCAAAATAATAATAGTTAGCCTATATAGTCTCGGGTTCCCGAGGAGTGACAAGTAACAACGTTTGCCCACGTTTGAGGTTTCAAAAAATCTTATTAAATATATTTTTATTTATTGTTAAGCGACGGACCTCACTCATCTGCAAGCGTCACCATCGTGTGTATAATACGGACCTGCCATGTAAGCAGGTTTCTTCACGATGTTTGAACGTTACCGACAAGCTCATAGTAAATTTTAAATTAAATTAAATGTTAAGTAAAAATATAAAATTAAAACAAATAATATCAATAATTTCATAATAAAATAAAAGAACTTGGTCAAGAGCTCGTCAAACGTAACAGTTCCGTATATTTTGTGCATAATTTTTCTTTATAGTGACCCTACCTACCAACCTCTTGGTTGTACGGGAACGGTACTACAACAAAGGGTATAAGTTCAGGTTCTGACTCCAGATCAGCACAAGGACAGGGTTGAAGCTTGAAGCGTAACAGTTGAGATCATTGTTAGCCAATTAAATGTCTCACTGCTGGGCACGGGTTTCCTCTAAGGAGAGGGTTTGTAAGGCCATATTCGCCCACGGTGACTTAGGGTCATATTCTAGAACTCTACTCAATGCTCAAGTCAGGATTGCACTGGAAACACAAGCACTGGAAATACGACTTTAATGGCAGGGACTTGAGTATGATTTCGAGTGCTTTAAACCATACTCAAATCCTGACTTGAGCATTGAGTAGAGTTCTAGAATACGACCCTTAATGAAGGTTGGGAACTTCACACGTTTTCCGAGGGTTGTGAACCTTGTTCGGCATTCATCTTGATATTTTCCTTTACCGAAAAGCTCGTGCTAATTTCAAATAAAATTTCTCACAGGCCTTTGTGGCCGAACGGTTGCCATGCCGGACTCCCACGCAGAGGTCCCAGGTTCGATTCCCGGGCCGAGAGAATAATTTGTATGGCTTACATTTATTTCACTCGTGAGTTTGGGTGTAATTTTTGGTTGTCTGTGTGTGTGTCCATAGTACCCACGACGCAGGGTTTCCCTAGTGCGAGGCTATGTTGAGTGTATGTGTTATTATACAAAACTCAGTGGTTCGAGCCCGAAGTAGAATCCAGGACCTCTACTTAAGAGGCGGTAGGTCAAACCATTAGGCTGACACAGCTTTACAAACTGTTACAACTATTATTATTATCATAATATAACACAAATTGTATATAAAATACTATAATACAATAAAAATGTAAACGTAATAGAATCGCATTTTATTTTCCGTCTGGCTACTTGTAAGTGCGTAGATTAATGTTTACTATACGTGATTTTTGCAGCAGCTGTATTCAAGGGGGTCAATTCACTCATCACATGAACGACTTTCACTGTATAAGGGGTCAATAATAAAGACTTCTTAACTGTTCCCAGTAGTTAAAATTGTAGTGATCTTTCGATTCGCGTTTATTTTTATAGACATAAAGTATCCCCATTTAGTAGCAGTAGAGCTCCTTGTGAAAGTATTCGTCCAGGGAAGTATAGCCACTTTACCTGAGCATTATTTTTTGCTCCGGTGTTGAAGCGTCAGGGTGCTGGTGAAATTATAGGCTCGTGGACTTGCCAGGCGTCTCAGGGTGACGGGCGCAGTGGCAGTGGTCTTACGATAAAGCTCTAAGTGGCACTGCAACTGCTACGGACAGTGTGTCGCTTACCACCAGGCGCACGACTTGTTCATCTCATCACAAACAAGATATCGTAAAAATAATCCCTAAATTTGTATGAAAGTAATCCCTATGTGTATACTACCTCTATAAGGTATAAATTAACTAAAACTATTTTTATAAACATATAACGCTGCTCTTTACGGACGTAATATTAAAACGTCGTAGTTAGACGTAACCACGTAAGCAATATATATAATTGTAACTAAATGGATGGCATTGAGCGAGAATGTGCAACTAGCCGGCCACTGGAAATAAATTTATGATTATTTTGAAGCGCCGTGCCAACGCGTCGTTCACAGAAGGATGGCTGCCAACAAGCTACGATTACGAGAAAATATAGCTTTAGATGTGGCAAGAAACAGATTACATGCTAAATAAGTTTATATATAGAATCGAGAGTCTTTATAATAAAACCGGTTATTCGTAACTCAGAGAAAAGGGCGGGTTAAAAGTTTGAAAAAAGACGACAAAAAAAGCAAATGGTTGAAATATTAAAAAAATAAAACAAAAGGTAACAATCACATAAAGAAATTCGTAAGGCCTGCTTAATCGTTCCGTAGCTCTGTTCGCAGAGCGGTCTGCCAAATAGTGTCTGGTTCGAATCCACCGAAGGTATTTCTCTCTGTGCTTATTCCATCTTTGTATCACTAAGTCAGAAAATCAGAAAGTTAAATTCACCAATCTTTGATATATGTCACTTTGACATATGATACTTCGTCTTTTTTTTTTAATAAGAAAACAAATATTGATATAACTCCAAATCCGTGTTAAATGTAGGAGTAATGGCATATCGTCGCCTTACTTTCTCAAACTCGCATCATAGAAAACAAAGTAACTGAAATGCAAAAAATGCATTACATATAGATATTTGCAGGATGACTTCACATCAAATTACCTTCATATTCACGCACTAGTTTTTACCTATTCTTAAAGTAATGCATCCAAATTAACACCCTTGATAAGAAATTTATTATAAATAGAAAATTTTGCAATCTCCTGAGTAATAACTCTTTAACACGTATAAATACGTGTTTGAGAAAGTAATGCGTCGATATATGAATTCCATTTAGAAGTTTTCTTCGATTCACTCAATATTTTTTCTGTATGGCAACAGTTTTTGCGAACAGGCGATCTGAGTTGAAAGCGCGTTGCTATTCTCACAAAAATCGTAAAGACTTTGAGTAGTTTGAGTGCATTTATTAATCGGAATTTTGGTAATTATCCGTAAGTGTGTTTATTCAAACTGTTAAATAACTGTGTAAAAAAATAATTTTGTGTATATTTGTTGATGTGTATCGCTATATATTATGTTTTAGAGGTGTTTCAAAAGCTGGTGTAAAATTTAAAAAATTAATTGGTGATATCAGATGAAAAAAAGTTCTTTTTTCATCTATTAATTGATTTGCATATTTGACTCCTTTCACTACAAAAACGCAGATAATTGGTTATACCACTAAACCCTCGAAATATCTTATATATGCTGATTATTATGCACAGAGAACACACGTGCTCAGCTTACACTCAAAGTTTAAATTAAACTTTATGCCATCTGTCGGTTATACAAACACATTTTGAAAGCTAAATTTGAATACATATTGATTACCACAGACCAGATAACTGGTTACTTATCTGGTGATCTGGATTAGTTATCTGGTATATGTTCATTACTAGCTGGTGGCCGCGACTTTGCCTGGAAAGAATAAATACTTCGTGTAGCTTACTATAGTATCTTAATTTTCGTAATTTTATTCGTTCTCCATACAAACTTTCATCTCCTATTTCACCCTCTTTAAGATTTATTTTTGTGACAAAAATTAGTCTATATCCTTCTCCTCTCATCTGGGTTCCATCTATCTTTCTACCAAAATTTATCAACGGTGATGCAGCAGTTTAGCGCATTTATAATATTTTTGCGTTTTTTTAACAGTATTATGACTAACAATGACGGATTCACTTAATTTGAAACTGCTTCGCCGTTCTAAAATAATATAATATTTATTATATCTTGAGCAAAACATTTTCAATGATTTTTTCCAAAATAGTATTTTGATCCAGAAAGATCCTGAACAATTGTATGTTATACAATTTAGTTCAAGAATTCAAAAAGCCATATCCAATATACTTTTTTAAGTTTCTTCAATTAATGTTTGAGTGAGCTCTGTTATAGTTTTAACGACGAAGTTGACATTTCGGAGTACCTATAAGGCGATCGGCGGATGCGGTGTGTTATTATAGTGTTTGCGGACGAATGCGGATATGGCGGACATTGAAATGTGCTATAATTACATTGTTTCTACCATCTTTCTAGACAAGGTCTTGTAAAAATAACAATGAATTTTTCAGCTATACAGAGTTATTTGTAAAATGCTAACAACATCTGAGGACTATATTACTGATATCATAAACAACAACTTCTGTTCCATGACTTTTAATAATTCATCAGATTTTACTTTCGTACAAAAATAAATATGTTTAAATAGATCGCTCTAAACTGTGATAATTCAGAGCAAAACGCAGAAGCGGGGGTGGGGGTAGCGTGCACGTTTGAACTTACTAATTTAGTACCTACCAAAAAGTCATGGCATAAATTTATGTTTATGATGTTAGTAATATAGTCTTTTTTTATATGAAATGACGGGACAAATAAGTCGAGCGCCTGAAGGTAAGCTACACGCCTGTAGTTAACAGTTGGTGCCACTCAGAGCTTTAAATCGAAAAGATCTGAGGGGCACTGCCACTGCGCCCGTCACCCTGAGACATAAGTTGACAAGTACCATGTGCCTGTAATTTCACCAGCATTCTTACCCTTCAAAACCGGAACGCAGTAATGCTGACATTAGCGCTTGGCGGTAGAAATAGGTAAGGTGGCAGTACTTCCCTGGACGAACTCTTTCACCAGGAGCTCTACTGCTACATATCATAGGCGTGCAGCTTATCATTAGGCGCACGACTTGTTCGCCCCGTCACTTTTATAAAAAAAAGAAAAAATGTAATGCTGTCATTGATAACAAATTTACACCCGTGCAACACTCTACACTAGGAAAAGGTAAAGCTCTAGTAAATCTGACGGTTTGAAGATTCATCCGGGAAAAACTTTAAGCTGTAATTTCTCCACAGTTCTGTATCAGCAATTATGCAACTCACAGCTGGTCACGGACTTCCTTTGTCAATGGTCCAATGTCAATTTCTGTATACTTTTATATACTTCAAAAGAATTTTTGTATATTTAAAAAAATATTGACACAATCTTGAATTTGTAAATTCGGCGTCTAGTGGTTAATTGGTGGTAAAGACATTAATGATATTAAAAATTAGATATTGTATGACTGCTTGGAATATTTAGAAAAAAAAATACATTTAAAAATGTCATTACGGAATTACACTTGGCATTTGGCATTGAGATAAGAAATCCTTACTTTCTATACCGTGCAGAATTCCGATTGCGCAAAAACAATATTGCACATTCACGTGCTGCGATAACGGACGTACTTGCGCTTGCACAGTTGCACTTACTAAGGTTACAATTAGTGATGGATGAGTACTCGTGTATACTTTGGTGTAATGCTGAAACAAAAACGAAATTAAAGGGCAAGTTATGTTCGAACTTCGAACCTTGAATTCGAACTTCGAATTTAAACGTTAGTGTCAATAGTTATTTAATAGCAATAGAGCTCCTTGTGATTGAGTTCGTCCAGGGAAGTACCAGGGAAGTAGAAGTAGGTTAGGTAAGGTGATAACCTTACCTATTTCTGCCGCCAAGCAGGAGATAGAGCGTTATTGCGTTGCGGTTTTGAAGGGTAAGAGAGTACTTGTGAAATTACAGGCACTTAGGACTTGTTATCTTATGTCTCAGGGTGAAGGGCGCGGTGTAGTGCCCCTCAGATCCTTGCAATTTAAAGCTCTGAGTGGCATTGCATCTGTTATGGACGGGCTTGTCGCTTCCCACCAGGCTCACGACATGTTCGTCCCGTCACTTGATATCATAAAAAAGGTTCATGACGTCACACGTTTTCCGAGGTTTGTGAACCTTCTTCGACGTGCAGGTTTGTTCACGATTTTTTGTTTCAAAGAAAATCTCATGGTAAATTTCAAATTAAATATCGCACATCAATTCCGAAAAATTCAGAGGTGCCAGTATGGATTCGAAACCACGGCCTCTGCTTGAGAGGCAGTAGGTCAAACCATTACACTATCACGGCTTCAAATAAATATTGTTGCAGCGGACTGTATCGATGGGGTTCAGGTCCCATTGCAATGTTGAGTGTGCAAGATCAAGGGAAGTTATTATAGTTTATTTAATCAACAACATAAAGCTACCGATGAAAATAACACAAACAAATACAATAACAAAGGAAAAAGGCGCCAAAAACAAGACAGTTTAAATTTAGAATTTCAATCTAAAACTAAACTGCTAAAAGACCTTATAAAATCTATCTACAAGAAGATTTGTTGTTACTGCTGCGATTCGGTACATTTGTAAATAAATATTGTATATGATAAATGTGTACATGTGTTTGTTTATAGCGAGCTACCTCTAGAGTTCCTTTTTCATTATTCTCGAGGGAATTTGCCTTACGAATGAGCAGTAGAATTTAATCAATATGACGATTTCAAGTGTAATTTGTTTACCTATAAAATTTATTTTATTTATTCATACAAAGGTATTTATTCATATCGAGTTCTTAGGTTTTCTCAATTGTTAAACATAGGAAATGAAACTATTTGTTGATGACTTTACCGCCTCAGTCAACCGTGACCATGGGACCTGTAAAGGGCCCGATGTGTTGGTTTGTTGGAAAAATGTAATATACGCTATTTATTCATTTAACTATGACATACAAAATATATACCTTGAAGGCTAATATACATATAATATATAACATAAAAACTAAATAACTATCTACACGAATTGCAATTGTCGGCGACGACGTGTGGCGCAATCTAGTATCAGGTAACCAGCCCCGGAATCGTCGGTATATGACACAAAAGTCCTCCTTCATGAAGGTTGACAGATGTTAGATCGGCACTCTCACAACAAAGGAATTAATCTTGTCGCTGTGGCATGACTCCAAACGTTCGATCTTTCACTCTATACTTACTATACTTCACGATCTGCTCAGACTTCGTGAATGAATAAAAATAATTCGACTTTGACTGAAGAATCAGAATCAATATCTTAGATAAAAAGAGGTGTCACTTTGATGTCGTTTGTATTATGCTGATTACAAATTGTATAAGGAAATTTCCCTAACACCCCAAAGCCACAAACAAAAGTAGCCACACATAACGTACGTAATACGTAACGTAATAAGTTATTGATTACATATAGGCCACAGTAATAAAAGGGGACTTAATAATAAAACGTTATGGCCCGTTTGGTAGAATTGCTTTCATCAGCTCTGAACAACGTAAACAGCTTTTTTTAGATATCGTATTTATTTCTGGACTTTTGTTTGTACCTGGACGTTATATTGACCATTAACTGCCGAATTTGTCATTTAGGCCGTGGCTAAGTAAGACGGAAGTATGACCTTATTTAGCTTTTAATATGTAAACAAATTCTTGTAAACTCCCTAATTTAATGCAGTTCGTTTTTTGAAGATCTGGTCGGTTATTCCACGTTTTAGTTTTAGATTTAATTTTAAATGAAAAAAATCGTCAGTCATTTTTTTCATTCATTTGCTTTAATTTCCTACTAAACCTGTAATAGTTCTTGTTTTCTTTTTTTTTTGTATCAAGGGACACGAACAAGTCGTGCGCCTGATGGTAAGCTACACGCCTGTCCATGACAGTTGCAGTGCCACTCACGAGCTTTAGATAGCAAAGATCTGACGGGCACTGCCACTGCGCCCGTCAACCTGTGACATAAGTTGACAAGTTCCATGTGCCTGTAATTTCACCAGCACCCTTACCCTTCAATACCGGAACACAGTAATGCTGACATTACTGCTTGGCGGCAGAAATAGGTAAGGTGGCAGTACTACCAGCTCTACTGCTACATATCATAAGCGTGTAGGTTACTATCAGGCGCACGACTTGTTCGCCCCGTCACTTTATTTACCGTCACAAGGAGCTCTACAGCTCCTAAATACAGGAGCTACAGCCCTGAAAAATTTACATTATACTAGTAACAACATTTAACCAAGAGATATAATCATATTTTTTCAAACAAGCTCACCTTCTTCACAAGCTTCACATCTTAAACTAGGAAACTCCCTGTTCTTCATTCCGAGGCACAACCCAGAACACCCAGACCAGAACCAACTTATCAAGCGTCCATAGTACTGTTGGTTACCTCCAATGAACAACACTACGCCAACTTTATTTTTTGGTCATTTTCTGTGATTTTTGTAAATAGCTATATTTATTTACTAATATTATGCCCGAATATTGTGACAAAAAAAGAAACAGAAAATAAAATTCGAAAAAAACTAATTTTGTAGAAATCAATAAACACAAAAATAAACAACCAAAACAGAAAAAAAAACAGAACGGATATCGAGTTATCGGGTTAGAGTCATATCTGATGTGAGATCTGACATCGAAAGAAATCACCGTGAAGATCAGAAACAGCAGAAAGCTAAAATGTCCCTAACACGTATTGAGTCGGTGTGATTTAAATCTAACCTTTTTAATAAAGATGGAGGTAAATTAATTTGCTGTTCCTCGATTTACCTTAATCGTGAAAAATAGTTACGCTTATGTTGAATATTTTTGTCACGCAGTTAATTTCCCCCCTCTATCCGCATTAAATTAATAAAATAAATGAAATACTATCAACGTAACAAAGACGACTCGATAGAACTAACCAAACATGAGGATAAATTTAGACAAGTAGCTGAAAAGATATGCCCAAGATGCACCACTACGGCAACACGAAGCCCAACACCATCATCGCCCATTCCAAACAACACTACCTAACTACATACCCAAATAACAAACCTTACTTGGTAGTAAGTTGTATTAGTTGGTACTTTCTGTCACGCGCCGGTAGGAATCTGGCCAGCGGTTGCAGCTGGTTGGTCTTCTTCTCCACAATCCCGGACGTATCCCGGTCAGATTTACTCTGACTGGATGTAGTACCAATGAGCAATGAGTTCTTAACTACATGAAAAATAATCTCAGTACAAAGTACAAAAAAAACCGACCTCAAAAGTTCGCGGAATTATATGTATTTGTCAAGTTTTATTGAAATCGGTTACCGAAACGTGCGCGACTGGATTCACCTCCCAGTTTGTCACTGTTAGAGGTGAATATTTTCTTCAAATTTAAATGGGACCAATACCGAGGTACCCTCTTTCCAACAAAAAAGGAATCATCAAAATCGTTACACAAATGCATTATTACGTAACATACATACAAAAAAAGTAAAAAATAGTCGAATTGAGAACCTCCTCCTTTTTTAAGTCGGTTAAAAATTCAACGCAAGTGTACCTTTTCACGATTTATCCTTCGCCGTGTTTACGGAGTTGCAAATTAATTTACTTCCATTGTTATTAGCATGTATTTACGCAAATAGCGCCTGAATCTATTAATTCTTATCTTTTTATCTTTGTCCCGCTGTGGGATGTTTGTTGACTAATTCTCAAGGCTTAGTAAACATAAACAAAACAGAGGTCGCTGAGTTTCACTATTGCTGATATAGCGCGATCTAATTCGAAAGCGATATGCCTTTCACCTTCTAGTAAGTGCGTTATGAACCACTCACTGTTTCGTACCTGTTCGATAGAAAAAATAAAGAAAGGCTTTATAATTACTAAGGTAGGATACGTTTTGATTATAAAAATGATACCTTAGGTGATATTTTTATTCAAATCTTCTTGCACACAGAAAATACATTCAAAACACATGTTACAAAGGACAATCATATACAAATATGAGCTTATCTCTAGAAACAAATATCTTTCAACCTATCTTAGCTGTGGTGAAGAAAGAAAGTTTGCGGGACTAATTATTGTAAAATAAATTTATTAAAATAAATAACTAAATAAATGATGGTATATTATAAATACATACATAAACACAATATAATACATTATAATCTAAATAAATTATTAGCTTATGTATTATGTTTTATACATATGGATCATAAAAATATCAAGTCACAGGTATTTGTTCACTTTCCTTCCAGTTTTCTTCAAAAGGATTTAGTATTTTTTAATATATAAAATAAGAATTATTCTAATGTTATATATTACACTACAATAATGTTGAATTGTTTCGTATACCAAAACTAATTATTATTATTAATGTGCTAACTAATACAGGGTGATCGTATTTCATTGCCATATTCTTCTATTGTTTAATAATATTTTGTATGAGGAGGACCTTAATATATTATAACAACTTTTTCATCTTTCTGAAGTATTCTGTAGCATAGAATCTGTTATATGTTAACAATAAAAAAGACAAGCAGGTTAAGTATAGGGTCAGGGTGGAGAATGTACCACGACAGCCTTTTCGAGATTTGTGCTTATTTGTGACACGAAGAAAGGATGTATAAATCGCAGATCTCTTTCATTTAGAAATTGAATACAACAACTAATTTTAAAGGCTGCTATGAGGGTAAACCTAAATTTAAACAATACCTAAAACTGCTTAAAGATACTTCCTCTTACCCTCAATATCTTAGGGTACTCAAAAGAAGGTCTATTTTTATTATCAAAATATATTTTTAGGTATTTGATAATTTTTTCAGTTTCACGACTCAAACTTATTTTTTTTAATCTTGAAAAAACCATCGTATTTTGCATAAAATAATATAATAGAATTTCTAAAATCGAAAACAACAGTATAAAAAAGCTCTTACAATAATAACTTAAGTATATTGACTTGAAAACATAACATACATGGGCTCTGAATTTAAATCATCTTTGGCCATTATTTGAATTAAAAAATCATAATTTCTGTCTTCTATACTGCTTACGAGATAACTCAATATCCTCTGGTTAGTTAACATGCGCGTGCGACACATTCTTTGACATCGATATCTAGCGACGTATAATGGCGGGTGCGGCAGGACCGCAGAGTAAATTTATTTTATATACGCCACAATTTCAACTTGAACAATATTATTTGACTTTTCAAAAGTTTGTAGTTATTACATAATTCAAAAACTTTTTTCCACTAAGTTTTTGCAGATATGAGGTATGAATGTATATAAAATAAAAATTAAATGAATGAATGAAAATAAAAATATCTTATATGAATTTTTAATCCTTCCAGCTTTGTTAAAAAAAAACTAGTAAAGTTTTCTTGTGAGTATTGACCTGAGCACAGCAAGACACCCTCTTCGAGATCCGTGCTCGCCTGTGGGGCGAAGAAAGGAGGAGGTGAAATCGTGCATCATTCATTTATCAATCAACTGGTAATTGAAACAATATTATTCCGCAATAAAAGGTGTTAGAGTTTATACGTCTATAAAACGGGCCCTTAGCATCAAACGAGGTGTGATGGAGTAAGGAGCAAGCATCAGCTTACAGAGAAAGTCCACTTTCTTACCGTCTTGTCTCAAACATGAATATAGTTTGACCTTTCTGGAAGAGATTCGATTACTTGAAATCCCAACGGAGACGTAGTTTTGCTACTGATATTGGAACCTATAAAGACTGACTATTTTATTAAATGCAATTTGCGTTAATTTTACAATGCAATATTGTCATCCTTATTCAGCCTTTTTAGTTAAAGCACGTGTAAAAAAATTTAACGTTATGTGATGTGTACTACTAAAATGTTTTTAATATTCTAGAATACCTAAAATTAAGGAATTTGAAATATATTTGGACTCTGTCTGTGTGCTCTATTGTTTCTAGATAATTTAAAAATTACAGGGCTCTATTAAAATCATCTTATACAAAAAAAAATTGTCGTAGAATAGCGCACTATATTGGCTCTTTCAAACGTAGTGTTATTTTTGGAGGAACCTATAATAAGCGTTGTTTTATAACATATTGATGTGGCTGAAACATTTCCTCAGTTACCTGTTTTTATCATTATTTATTAGTGGGTTTATTCTCAAGAGAAGATGCCACTCCCATACGTACATAACAACAGTAATAAATAACAATTTAAATATATTACATACAAATCATTACCTAAATACTAATTATCTATATTGTATACATTTTTGTACTATGCCTACACAATACTGACAAGTCAAAGTTAGCTTTGCTAGTGTCATATCCAGTAGCTCTACATCCCGACCGCTCACTATAATTGTGCAAAACTCGTGTGACGGTTTTCCCTACGACTGTAGGTTAATGCATTATCGCTTTCTTACTCTCGGCCGTCTGTCGCATGCGCATCGCTAATTCTCTGATTGTTAACCTACTAATTTAAATCATTTATCGTTACTACGGAACTTTGTTCTAATTAGTACTATGCGATTTCGCTCACACGACTTTCTGTTAAATGATGTCTAATTAAGGTTTCATGCCTAATCCCTTTTCTCTATGTGTTTGTTACGCATATATCAGTTTATTTTATGTAAATTTACAATCAAACGGTAGGCGTTAGACATGAAAGTAATAAAACGTAAAATTGTGTGTTTTAGACTCGAGGTTACGTATTTAATATTATATTTAACCGTAAATCTGTAGTTGGAGGTAAACAAAATGCTGGACCATAGATTAAGAGAACAATAGCATAGAACTGGACAGTTAAAACCCTTTTAGTAGATGTATATATAGTAGATGAAAAGGGAAAAAGGCGTTCTTTTAAATACAAGTTTCAATAAAATCGATACCTCCCACGTAAATAGTTGTAAATCACAAAATATTATTTTTGCCTTTTAAGTAGTATTTATATTATAGATTCCACGTTTAAAAGTAAACAAAACACAAGGTGTGCTCTTTTGTTTTATTCAGTTTTAAACATAGAACCTTTAGTAGCAGTAGAGCTCCTTGTGAAAGAGTTCGTCTAGGGAAGTAGCAGTACTTGGCAGCACCTTACCTATTTCTGCCGCCAAGCAGTAATGTGAGCATTACTGCGTTCCAGGGTGCTGGTGATATTATAGGCACATGACACTTATCAACTTATGTTTCAGGGTGACCGGCGTAGTGGCAGAGCCCATAAGATCTTTGCTATTTAAAGCTCTGAATAGCACTGCAACTGTCATGGATAGGCACACGCCGTATCGTATCCGTTTACCACCAGGTGCACGACTTGTTCGTCTCGTCACTTGGTAGATATTATAAAAGAAACCTGTTATTACGTAAAAAGGATATTTTAAGTGAAATAAGTAAAAAATGCTGTTTTGTGGCTTATAATAACTTACGCGGGAGGTATCGAAATATTGAATTTTATTTCCAATTATAGCTAAAGGTAAACAAACATTCAATCTCATTACAGCTGTCAATAAATTTGTCGAACGGAGGCCGGATCCAAGTCGGACAATCGTTGGCACCGGTTCAAGTACACTGTACTAAATATTTACCTGGACGTCTCGATTTAATGTCACTCTGAGTTATATTATCGTTCAATTTGAGCATCTGTTGAGAGAGAAGGAAAATAATTGCATTAACTCTACGTTTTCTTAATTTTGTATCACGTAAGATATTTTGGGATCAATGACGTGAGTTCGACGTGAAACGGAAGACATTATGAAATGAAAGACGTAGAAAAGACAATCTTTATGAGGTTTACAGGTGGCTTGGATATACATAGATAAAACAGCAGAAGTATGGGTTTGTTATGTAAAATTCTTATATTCAACTCAATGCAAATAGTTGCAACTGTAGTTTGAAATTTATGTATATATTTATTATACAGACAACAGAACAAATAACAATCAAATTACATTGATAACAGTTAAGTGGGTGTAATAGTATATGTTACAAAGTTCTGTATCAGATTGTAATCCAACTTAATGTTGATATATCATTGCAATATAAGAAGAAAGATCTACTGGTCGTAATTTCCTAATAATTGACTTACTTAATTATTATACTTATTTACTTAATACAAAAGCGACATGAGTATAAGCGAGTTACTACTCTGTAAATATTCTGGATCTTGGGTCAAAAATATCCAATCCGGAGTTCTGTTCTATGAGTTTCGGGATTGAATAAGAAAAAATACTATATTTTAAAATAATAATAAGTTTATTATAATGGTAGAAAATTATATATTCCTTTCTCAAAATATTCTCCGTTAGCGTTAATGCACTTTTTCATACGAATGAACCAATTTTGAAAACATTTATGCCACTCCTCCGTGACAATCTCTGAAACATATTTTTCTTACTCTTCGACAGCCTCTTCAGGTGATGAAAATCGTTGACCGGGTAACTGGTTCCTAATGTTTGGAAATAAATAAAAGTCACAGGAGCCAGGTCGGGACCGCTCGCGGAATGGCTCATAAGGTCAACGTTGTTCACCTTCAAAAATTCATTTGTCTGTCTGGCCGTGTGAGAACTGCCATTATGGTGGTGCAAGATGATACGGCGTTTACGCCCTTAAATTTGACGCCCCTTCGTTGAATCTGGTAAGCATGGCATTGCACCAAGTGACGCGATCCGTTTTTTGAGCCTCAGTGAAATTGTGTAGGATCCACCGAGAGCACAGCTTTTTTACACCCAAATGTTTGTGTAGTATTGTTTGTATTTGACTCATGCCTATCCGCTCACGCGATACATGCAGCCGTAGACGCATACCACACCTAGAGGTGCCGGTGATGATTTTATACCGATTTATCCGGATATTGAAATTATAACAGGTAAAAGAACTAATATTAATTGCTATTTCGGTAACTAGTCTAGCAAACCATAAAGTTTTTAATGTCTGGGTCTGTCATTTAAAAAAAATAAACAACTTCAAAAATACGTCACGACAATCGTAAATAAATAAATAAATAAATAACGCACACACTCAACATAGCCCCGCACTAGGGAAACCCTGTGTCGCGGGTACCATGGACACACACATAGACAACCACAAATTACACCCAAACTCACGAGAGAAATAAATGTAAGCCATACAAACATTTCTCCCGGCCCGGGAATCGAACCTGGGACCTCTGCGTGGCAGTCCGGCATGGTAACCGTTCGGCCACGGAGGCAGTTAAATCGTGTGTGTTATTGTTTGGGCTGGTGATTTCGGTGTTTATTTATTGAAAACATACCGTAAGTAGCGTTTTTTTAAGTTTACCCTGAATATAAATGTTTATAAACTATACTTTAAGGAGTAATTTCATGGTAAACGTTAGAACCACTCAAACGGAATATTATAATATTTATCCAAGTAAACCAAAAATTGCATTAGTGCTTTTTGAGTACAGGATTTGAGGTGTTTTACTGCATTTTATTTGAGATGTTTTTGTTAGGAGTACGGAGGGTTTAGCAATGCAGAATAATAATTTTTATTTATAAAAACTTGTACTTAAACTGAATCCTTTTCTAATTTGCGAAACCAAATAGCCGCCATTTTGCGGTAGGAGGAGCGCATCGCATGAGCGGATAAACCCAAAGATGTCCGAATCTCATGGTATGTCACATGCCTGTCTGTTTTGATCATACGGCGTATTTTTGTTGTTCACAGCAGTGGATGGGCGACCATCACGAAATTGGTCACTCAGATTCTCACGACTGCGTTTGAATTTTGTAAACCAGTCACCATAAATAGTCATCTTGCATGGTGCTTCATCGCCAAAAGCAGTTTGAAGCTGATCAAAGCTTCGCTGAGCTGTTAAGTTACACTTAAAGTCGTAGAAAATTATACTACGAAAATTTTCAGGAGTTAAATCCATGGTGATGTAGACAACCAATTTCTAAAATGACGCCACAATGTAAAAACAAGTGACAGTCAGATGAAACAAACTGTATTCAGCAGCCAAAGAGCTCCATTTTCAAATGTTGTAATAACTTTTTAAGTATTGGTTATGTAAGTGGCCAGTACCGGAAACTGATTGTGTGCCCTATGTGTTGCTTAATTAGTGACCTTCATACCCAAATTTAGAATAATTTACCAAAAAATAACAATTCGAGAAAATTGCGCTTAAGGCCGTTCAAAGTTACCCTGGTATTTGGCTATCTTTGAACTGGCTTATTAGAGCCAGCGAAAATTCTTCTTCATTGATAATTTAACTAACTTGTATAAGATTATACTTATGTTTTGAATGAAAAAAACATATATCTGTCAAACAGAATAAATTTGTCATGGAGAACAATTTTGTTGTGGTTGAGCTGTATGCTACCAACAGGGTCACAGGTGGTGAATAGTCAACGGGCACCAGATATGGTGAATAAACAGTCACCAACTAATAGCGGTAACGTTACCAGGACGTAGTGGGTAACCTAGTGGGATGAGTTTACCTATAAAATGTTACAGAAGTCCTGTGACAGCGACTGTGAGACGGTGAGGAAAAGCATTTCAAAAGTTTGCCCTAAGCACCGGGTAGCGAACTGGCAGAACATGGATAAAAGATTTTTAAAAGCGGCTTCTTACCTTTGAAAAGCAGTGCAGAAGGCAAACGGCAAACTACTGCAAAATATTTTCCGAACATATAGTAAGATGGTAGCTTGTAAAAATTGTCTTCTCTTGTAAAAAAGGCTTTTAAATAGGATATGGTTAGCGAACACTTTACCATCCACTTGAGGATACTATTTACCAATCAGCAGCCACCAAAGGATACAAAAAGAAATTGTACACACTCTTTTCACATGCTGAATACCGCGAACGTAAAATGGCTCGTAACTGTCAAAACTTTTTTGATAACCGTCAATGTTATGTCACATTTGATATCTAGAATAATTGTGGTCTTTCTGTTTCACAGTTATTAATTTTTTTTATAATACCAAGTGACGAGACGAACCAGTCGTGCGCTTGGTGGTAAGAGACACACCTGTCCATGACAGTTGCAGGGTCACTCGCTTTAAATCGCAAAGATATATAAGTTGATAAGTCTCATGTGCCTGTAATTTCACTAGCACCCACCCTTCCAAACCGTAACGCAGTAATGTTCGCATTAATGCTTGGCGGTAGAAGAAAATCAATAAATATATTTGACTAATTGACACAAGTGTTTTTTCTCTGAGTTTCTCGGAATTTAGGTGCGAAATTGAAACCGAAATTTATCATGAGCTATTCCGTGAAGGATTACATCTGACCGTCGAGGTTTACAACTATCAGAAAACGTATGAAGTCTCGAACCCGCTATGGGCCAGCATGACGGACTATAAGCTAAACCCTCGCCTGAGAGGAGAATGGTTTATAACATCAAGTAATGGTTATAATATCAAGTGATGGGACGAACAAGTCGTGCGCCTGATGGTAAGCAGTACGCCTGTCCATAACAGTTGTAGTGCCACTCTCGAGCTTTAAATCGCAAAGATATGAGGAGTACTGCCACTGCGCCTGTCACCCTGAGACATAAGTTGACAAGTCCCATGTGCCTGTAATTTTACCAGCACCGTTACCCTTCAAAACCGGAACACAGTAATGCTGGTATTATTGCGAGCGGAACGCGTGCGGTTCGCAGTGAGCCATCTGATTGAAGACTGTTTCAAGCGTTCACATTAGAACCTCGTTACTGTATCTGTCACGTTACAGTTACAGCTCGCTATTAAGTACCCGGTTTAAGGACTCAGTATTCGAACAGAAATAATATTTAAACTAAAAAAAGTTGTCGTTATATATTTTAAATTTTAAAACCTGTTCTGAAAATAAGTCGTTTGGCAGATGTGGCCTTATTATTGCGAAATAAAATGCTCCTGTCTACTCTTGAGGTGCAAGGCATAACTATTCATATTGTAACTGAATGAGACCTACTAATCTTACTCAGCTCTCTAAAACCTACGTCCTTAGTAGTCATTGTATATAACTCTCATTGAAAGGACGATATTCACACAATATACATACAACTCAAAATGTGAAATCTTAAACTGAAAATAAAATTGCCTAGACAGTAAAAGAGAGAGGCGATATAAACACGTGTTCAAATCATTACGTCTAAGTTGTGCTTTTACAAGAAACTTTTTATTGAATTTGTGACTACAATTGAAAAAACGTGAACGCCCGATTAGTTAATCTCTCGAAGCCGTAGAATGTAAATCAATAACTTTTACGGTCTTGCAGGTACACGTGTTTTGTTACAGTCTTAAGAAAAAACTTCACGTTTTATTAGCGGGGAGAAACAAAACAGAATGTAATCCAGTTCGAATAAGTTATTTGACAATAATATTTTATGCAATCATTACCTAATAAGTGTTCTTAAAGGAGAATACCGTGGCCTAAGTAATAGGTACGAGATTTTAAGACCTAATTACGTAATGATTGCAAACAATACTTTTTCTTTTCCTAAAACTCATTAAATCCGTGTATAGAACTATAATTATTTTTTTCATTCAGTAGCGAGTACCATAGACGATAGAATTTTAGTTCAGAACTAAAAAGAGCGCCTTTGTGATATGGTTTATGAAATTATAATTCACAGATTATAAGGTACAGTAGCAGAACAAGGTTTTTTTCGTCTGTCTAATGGCAATAAAGGATTATCAAAACCAATCCAACCAATATGCACATAACTTTACTTAAATTAAAATGAATTTAATTTATATCACCCCCAACAAAGTACTTCATTTAATTAACATTTAATTGGGTACCTCAATACATTCCATCTATATATAAATAAATAATAATCAATTTATTTCTCTCAACAAATTTTTATTACAATTTTTGGCACTGAAACATATCTAATTTTCTAAAGTGACAAAATTTGTAGGAGCCTGGAGTCTAAACTAGATCAGAGATCTATGTGTTAGTCTTCCAGGCTCCCCACCTCAAACTTAATGCCATTTTAAATTTACACCAATTGTGACAGAGATGTAATGTAAACATTTATAATTAATTTCTAATTAATAATTCATACTATAATTAAAAATAACTTAGGGAACATGTATTTAAAACTGTCGTGTGTGTCAGTGTGTACGTATTTTTGTGTAGGTATAATTGCATGTATAGGTGTTAACTTCTCTTTGAGAGTGCATGTGTAAGGCGTTGTTTTTTTTGTTGTTGTCGTATTTTACATTTCCACATCAATGTTTCTTCTCCAATTAAACTTTCAGTATCAATGTACTTTAAAGTATTTAAGTGACATATTAATTTCTTTTTCAATTAAAGTTTATTGTTATTTGCAATATTTAATTTTCTATTTAATGCATTATACAGCCTACCTGCTTTAAAATAGAGAAATTTTTGAAATGAAATGAAATGAAATGAAATGAAATATTTGAAATGAAATATTTATTCGCAAGCAAACACGGTAAGAAAAGATATTATTATACAAGGTGTCAAGAACACGTGTTGCACCAGGTACTGGCACGCAAATATTAAAATAAATTGAAGTTAAATAATGTCATAAATTAAAATTATACAATTTGTGAAATAAGCAATGTCGTATAAAATTAAGTCAAAATGCCAATAAATAGCAACAGTAACAACATCATAAATTAAACAATATCAAAGAAGTAAGAACAGCACAAATATAAACAAAGTGTCAAATACAAACAAAATGTTAATTTCTTTTTATTATTAAAAAATCTTTGATATCGTATAAACACAGATCACATAGCAAATCAAATAACTTTTTTTTAAATATTTTGATAGGTAAATCTGCGATAGCTGCAGGCAAGGCATTATTATATTTGTATGGACATGTTATAGCAATTCCTGTAAAAGCAAGTAGTTTGCCCGAAGGATGTTCTAACCGACTGCGCTCTACATACCTCATAATACCTCCTATTTTGTTTTTTTGCAAATGATAACGGAAGGATCTACTTCAGCATGTTGATAGAGTATAATAGTACTTCGTATATAAAGTTGTCTGACCGTGAGTAATCCTGCTTCTGCGTACATTTTTGATGTCTCAAACAGTTTTGGCTTACACAGATTCACCTTAATCAGCATCTTTTGGGATCCTTAAGCTCTAGGAGTAGTGTCTTGCAGCTCCGTCCTATAATGATAGGTTTATGTTTACATAAATAAAAAAAATTGAAATGTTTTACTGAATGTTAGGATGGTTCACCACTGTTATATTAAATTGCATTGAAATTACTCCACTAGTTTGTTATAATTATTAATACAAAGATTAATAATTATAAATCTCCTTCGATCCGGCCGGATACGAACCGACGTCTTCTAGCAAACCGTGCCAGACGCTATGCCAACTAAGCCACGTAAAAAAGATTTTTAGTAAGTCCTATATTCTGCCATCGTGGTCATAACTAACGCATTCGCATTTTGGTAACTTTAGAAATTTTGGTATATGAAGATTTTTTTTATTAGAAATGCTAATTACACTGATTTGCTGAACAATAAAACTGAATAATAATCATAACAAGACAGTGCTTGAGAGACGGTAGGTCAAATCATTTTTCAGATTTAGTTTGTAGATATTCAATTTATCCATTGAATGTGAAATCGAACTAAGTTATTTTAATTGAACGACATAAGAACATTTTATAATATTAATTCATGTTGACGTTAGTTTGTATTAATAGGTCCTCTATTATATATAGGAAGGCAATAGCAAAAAAGTAGATAACCCATTTAATAACGCACAAGTGGAATAGGGGCGGCGACCGGCGCCAAGCCGCCGCGTCCACGGCCTTATTACTGTCTTGTTTGCAGTTCGGCTCACGGCGCAACCTCCTTGGACATCGATTCCTTTCATAATCTACATCTCAGTTCCATTTACGAGGCCAACAATTTCAATCCCTCCTATCGTATTCAAGAATCGTAAACACAAATTCACAATTTTGCAGGAAAACGTTCAAATATATTGGGTTCTTAGGTTTTCGCGATTTTTATACATAGGAAATGAAACTATTTTTCCGGATTTAAATCGCGTATGTTTATTTTTTCAGATAAAACGACGTTTCGGGTCCTTTACAGGTACCATGGTCATCAAGCAGTTATGTTTAATATTAATGCAAACCACCCTATTTTTTCCCTATAGTCACAAAAGTTATTAATTAAGTACCTTATTTTGAATTTTACAAACAACATTCCAATTTACGCTGCATTATGTTTTACATATTATTTTACTTTTACATTATCAATTTTTATTAAGTAAAATTTATTATTAATTATTTATGGAAATTGGAATGAACGTTCTAATATATTTGAAAGGACTAAAATGAGCATAATACCTATTGCAATTAAATTTGATACGTTCATTATTTTTCATGCAGTACTTTATGAAGTATATACTGAGCAGTATGCTGCTCAGTATATACTGCCATCCTTAACATAACTAACGTAAGCGACACTTTTGACGAAATTGAGTTAATTCAATATCTGGAATCAGCGAAATAAGATCTACAACCCCTTATGTCGATCTAGAGGTTCGAATCCGGCTTTTATCTCTGAGCTTTCGAAGGTTATGTGCGAAATTTACCAACCCACGGGACGAAAAAGTTGTGCGTCTGGTGGTAAAGCGACACGCGTACCTATAACAGTGCTTCAAATCGTGAAGAGTTTAAAAACACTGCCACTGCGTTCGTCACCCTGAGACATAAGTTGACAAGTTTTATGTGCCTGTAAATACATTAGCACAGTGGTTCCCAAACAGTGTTCTGCCATGGTCCGGTAATTTTCATACTGCTTCTTCGTGACCCACTCTTTAAACACAAGCTGGTTACATTAGGTAAGTAAAATAGTATACATTTATTGTTAGTAAAAATGTTTTACTAATATTGTTTCGGTACCGCCTATTTAGAGGGAAGTATGGAGCTGCTGCTTATTTTTGACTAAAGAATCCAAGTTAGCGGAAAATGACGAAAGTTTTATCCTGAGGTCTGGTTCCACTTTATTACTGCTTGGCGGCAGAAACACGTAAGTAGGCAGTACTATCCTGGACGAACTCATTCACAAGGAACTCTACTGCTACAAAAAAATGTGATAGTTGTAGTTGTAGTTAATGTAGTTGTTTTGAGTGGTATTCTTGTGATTTTGGTGTATAAATGCACCAAAATCACAAGAATACCACACCACAGACACCACATACATTATGCTATGAATATTTATTATTTCAAAAGTTTAAAAAGTTGAGTTTTATAGTAGTTAACTTTTATGTATGTTAGTGACTGTATTATCAGTAAACATCATTATAACTACGAAAGGCAATAGAAAGAGCAATAAAATTGTTAATAGTCCTCAACGTGCTATTTAACACCTAGAATTTAAATCAAGCAGTACCATCGGAGCTTTCTCTCGCACATCATCTCAGATAGAACCAGTTCCGATATCAATAATCGCGTTAGACGCAAAATGGGACGAATGGAATGATACCTTTTGCGCTATTCAGGCTGCTGGATTATTATAATCCGGTACAAAAACTTACGTGTGTAACGTAAATAAAATTTTTAAAAAACTATTAAATATTACCGTTCATTGAAAAGAAATTGCCGAAAGGTTGATAGGAATGATTTAATGTCTGCCAATAGGGGTTTTTTTTATTAAAAATAAGTGCGCAATTGACCTCCATCTCACCTGATGGAAAGTGGTGATGAAGTCGACGGTGTAGCATATGCACACCTAAATAAGGCCTATTCACTCTCGCCTTGAAAAGGTCCAAGTTATAGCGTTCGGAGAAAAAGTTCGCAGGTAGGGAACTCCACTCTCCAGCCGCTCGCCACATAAATATGGGAGCGATACGCTTCGTGCGAATCCTGGGAATATCCGCAATGTAGGGGTAGAATCCCATTCCACGTCATCCCAGCGTCCAGTTCCACGATGATGGAAAGGGGAAGGCGAAATCAAATTATGCAACTGCATCGCACACTCTCCGTGATATATCGTGTAGAATACCGATAAGCAGGCAACTTTAGGGTGCGCGATAGGAGCCTCCCCGGAATGATATTTTCACCACAGTAGTAAACATGTCTCACACTTCAACGTAGATGTTACTGGTGACGCCGTCAGCTTGGCCAAGTTTCGGGTTATAATTGTACCTATAAAAAGAAGACTGCCAGAAATTTCACCACATTAGCAACTACTGCTTGTCTTATTATCTGCGGTACTAGGGAAATATCCTTGGTATTACAGAATTGTATAAGAATTGATTTGATTCAACTAAATGCTAATGAAATTAAAAGCACCTGGGACTTGTTATCTTTGTTTCAGGGTGGCTGGTGCAGTTGTTCAGAGTTTACGATTTAAAGCTCTGAGTGGCACTGCATCTGTTAAGAGTAGGAGTGTTGTTTAAAACCTGGTGTATGACTTGAGCCTGGGTGTCAAACCCGGAGTCCTACCCGCTTTTACTTTTGTTTTCAAAGAAATACTTACTTTATTTAGTAGAAATGATGTTCTATATTGCGTTGATATTTCCAAAGGTCGCGCTACTCAGGCCGACGTCTCTAAGCCGCTCCCTTTGAAAGAAGTACCTTATTGCTGAAGAGATAAGTAATACTTTGTATCGCCCGCGGCGGCATAAAAGCTAGCTAGCTCGACGTCACTCAGCAGCTGACTGTCTTTCGGCGAAATATACCTTATCGTTGAGAACATAAGTTACACTTTGCTTTGCTCGTCACGGCACAAACTCTCGACGACTGGATGCTTTGCGAATCGTCGCGCTGCGCAGCGCGACTTCCCTCTTTTCTTAGAAGAAATGTATAGTTTATTTAGTAGAGAATATGTACTGTACAATATTGCGTCTAACAAAGTGCGCCCAGCGTAGCTCGATACCGCCCGCCGTCACTTGCTGCAACTTCTTTTTAATTTTTTGTTATGTCCTTATCTTGTAGAAGATAAATTTATGTTGCATTGCTCGGTTTCAGACATCACAGCGTCGCGCCGTAACTGCTGCGACCCTAATTCGCCGGGGACGACCATATTGTAATAGTACGTGTCCTCATACATTTCAGTTTAAAAAGCATTAGGTAACCTTTTAGTTTTTTTGAAAGAGATATAAATGAAAAAGATATGACAATATCACCACAAAAGTGGTCAACGATGGAAGAACACCCTTAGCTAGAAAATGACTATTGACATTCCATTCTGAAAAAGATTTTTTCAGTAAATATATAAGAACTTTTCTCCTTAGATGTCCGCGTTATGAAAGAGGTCATTTTGCGAAGTATGTACTTGAACCAATTTTGAAGCCCATGCCCTTTGTGATCTATCCAACCTTTTTGCTTTAGGTTTATTTCCCACCGACGCGTAGCGAAGAGGAGCTGCGCGTCATGAACCATTTATAGTATTTTGTTATTTTATTATCTTTGCGCGTAAGAAAATGATATAAAATAACAAAATACTATAAATGGTTATTATAATGTATTGATTACAAAATCAATACATTATAAGAAGAAATAGCTACGATCAACGGCACATCAAGGTGGACAATTAGTTTATGTACCATCCTTATCATAAGCGGCATAGAGTTGAATTTAAAACTAAAGTGCTAAACTCTTAACCCTGTATAGGGATTACAATACAGGTCGCAATAAATCGTATCTTTTGTATGATAATAATACGTACATACGTCAAAGTATTTTATGCAATCGTTGCATAATGAGGGTTCAAGTCGAGTACCATAATTAGGCCACGAGGATTTAACGAGTGACCTAAGTAATGATACGAGATGTTAAGACCTAATTTAGCCCAGCAATAGTGAAACCCTGTATCATGGATGCCATGGGCATGCACGTACTTAGATAACCACAAATTACACCCAAACTCACGAGAGAAATAAATGTAGGCAGTACAAATATTGCCCCGGCACGGGAATCGAATCCGGGACCTCTAGGTGGTAATCCAACATTGTAACAGTTCGGCCACAGAGGCAGTTAAAATTAAAATAAAATAAAATTAAAATTATGTAATGATTGTATACAATACTTTTTGTTAAAGTTAATTAAAATAATGAAGCAACCAATACTTTTACTACACTATTTTGTTAACAATCCCCGACAACAAACGCTTAAAAACAAAAAACCAAAGAGATAGAATAGAAAGTGTTTGTGACGCTTATATTTTAACATATTATAGTCAAATTTGATATTTTACATTGTTTTTAAATAGTTCTTTTTTGCCAAATGATTGTGCCTTTCTACCTGTTAAGTAACATTCTGAGATATTATTTGATAAAATAATTTTAATTTTAACAATTTCACTAATGTAGTGACGTTATTCTGTTCAGAAACGCCGTGATGCAAAAATACGACGTTCCTTTTTTGAAACTTATTAAAGTTCAGTAGCGAGTACCACAGACAATAGAATTTTGGTTTAGAATTAAAAAGAGCGCCTTTGTGATATGTTTTATAGAAAGTCAAACAAACTTACCTGTTATGTTCGACGACTATTAAATGAAGTGATTCGCCCTACGAGATCACACAGTCATATTTGCTTGTAGTAGCACGCGTGTGAGCTGCCATCGTACACAGTTTTAGAGCAACAATTTCATAAACAAAACATTCTAACTGACAGATTAAAGTACAGGAGTAAAAAACAAGCTTGTTTATCATAAAGTTAATCATAAAAATAATACGTACTACATAAAACAAATTATGTATACAGAGTTATATTTTTCAAATACGAACAACCTCGCAGACTATATTACTAACATCACCAACAAAAACTTTTGTTCCATGACTTAAAATAACTCATTTCACACCCACACCCACACACCCACACACATAAACACACACAAACACACGCACACCCCCCCCCACACAACCCCTCCACACACACACACACACACACACTCACTTCCACACACACACACACACACCCACAC
>NW_020653854.1:7249181-7283137 GCF_003589595.1 Hyposmocoma kahamanoa | reverse complement strand
CACACACACACACACTCACACACACTCATACACACACACACAACATCCACACCCACACCCACACACGCACACACACACACACACACACACACACACACACACACACACCACACACATACATACACACACACACACACACACACACACACACACACACACACACACACACACAAACACCCACACACGCACAGACCCCCCCACACACCCCCCCATCAACAAGATTTTACTTTCATACAAAAATAAATAGATTTAAATAGATCGCTCTAAACGGTAATAACTTTGTGCATGACGGGGGTAGAAGACTAAAAAGGGTGAGATAGTACAACAACAACTTAAAAGTTTATTTTTGGTAAATTTATTATGTTTTGCAAATCATGGAACCAAAGTTGTTATTTATGATGTTAGTAGTATAGCCCTGAAAGGTTGTTAGTAGTTTAAAAACAGACTAATTTCGTTCGTAGAATCTTTAAACCTCTCTGGCCTAATTACATCAAGGACGTCATTTCTTTAATATAAAAAAATGCTTAGATTATTATTCGTCGTTTGTGGTAAATAAGGCAACTTATCATTCCGTATTCTGTAGTGTCTCACAACCGGGTGTTAACTTCCGGTGTGCGATGTGAAACCAAAAAAATATTTCATAACATTGGAATATCTTTTTAACCGGCCTCAAAAAAAGAAGGAGATTTCTATACTTATATTAGAAACGGGTGGCTTAGGCAATATCTTCTAAGTTTATACAGCATCTTAATTTGAATGCACATTATTCTTAAACAAAACAACAAAATCAGTATTTGCAACTGTCTCAGATATAAGTACCCACGAGCAAGTCTTCTAAGGAATCTTGTAGTCGTTAATTCGGGGTCCCTGACCCACGTGTCCTCTTCCGGTGTGCGCGAGCGCCGCGGCTGAGATCACTTCCGCTTTGGCTTGCGTAATCTCACAGTAGGACGATTGTAGCAAGGTTTTGTTCAATCTAATTATTAAGATAAATGCAATTTTTTTATTTTGCTGGAATTTCACATTTTGTTTTTTTTTTGTTTATTTGTATTCAGATTACAAAGAGCCATAAATATATAAGTTATAGGCTAACATACATAACAATAAAATAAAACATTATTTATTTACATGTATGATACGTAATATACATAATATTATTTAGTATTTTTCACTAATGTAGTCCTAACTTGTTATAATTTAAATATTGATTTGGTAATGTTATTTTTGATCGTAAAGTCAATTAAATAAATAAATATCCATATTTTGTTTCTATTTTATATTATTTGAAATTCTAATTTCATCATTCATGCAAAATTGAAATAACGTCAATAATGGCACTAAATTTTGTAATGTTTTGATTAAGAACGTATTGAAAGGCCTAGGGCATGACCTTCTTATAAGGGTCCTATTCCAATCGGCTTGACAAAGAACTTTATTCCCCAAGGTACATTTTAGCATTTGCTGTGTTCTTCATCGGTTTACGTTTTTTTTAAATGTACACTGTTCACCACTGGTATCTTCACATAAACGAAGAATTCTAAATATTATATCGATCAGCTAATTGCGACGTGTTGTCTATGATACAGAGAGTTCTAGTTAGGGCCGTGAATCATTTGTGGGAGTACGAAAGAGTAACAGTTCTGTTATGACTAACAATTGTTATCCGCTTATTAAATTAATAGATACTTTGCGTAGAATTGTTTAGGTACGTACTGGGATTACGTATCTATGCTTCATACTCAGAGAATGCTACTAGCGATTTCGTTTTCGTGGTTCGTATTGTAGAGATCGTATATAAGACTCTAGGTCAGTGTTTCCCAAACAATGGTCTGCCATGGCCGGGTAATTTTCATACAAGCTGGTTACATTAAGTAAAATAACACATGTTTATTATTAATAAAAATGTTTTACTAATATTATTTCGGTATCGCATATTTAGTGCGAAGTATAGAGCTGCTGCTTATTTTTTACTAATGAATCCAAGTTAGCAGAAAATGACGAAAGTTTTATCATGTGTTCTGGTTCTACTTTTACAAGGCGGGAATGTTGCGACATGGTACTTTATTTTGATGGCCCGGTACCGGGTCGCTACCCACCAAATGGGCAACGCTGCTCTAGGGCCTTGTCCAGAAGGAGTGAATTCACCGTGAAACATCATCGCATATACGTTCACTGCGTTCTATCCAGAAGGAGCGTTCACCGCGCGATCATTTATGAGATATGAATGGATTCAGTCAGGATTTAACACGAAGTTAAATAAATAAAAATAAATATAATTAAAATAAAAAATAAAAAGCGCGTCCAAAGGTTCCATGACTAAGCTCTGAGGACTATGCAAATTACATAGCCCTCACTGTTATTTTGTCATGGCCCGTCATAAGACGTAACACCACAATTCAAGTAATATATAAAATATATATGTTATATGTTTCGTACAAAAAAAAATCCAAATTAAATAACTGTTGACATTTAGGCACTAAGTGACTAATATTCGACAAAAGCAATAATTAGATAAAGTAAGTAATCAATTTGAATAATAAACAAGTCATTTAAAAAGCATAATATCAAACATACATAGGGCGCCCTATAAGTTTTCGGAACTGGCCACTTACATAAACAATATTTAAAAAGTAATTACAACATGTGAAAATGAAACTCTTTGGCAGTAGAATACAGTTTGTTTCATCTGACTGTCACTTGTTTTTACATTGTGGCGTCATTTTAGAAATTGGTTGTCTACATCACCATGGATTTAACTCGTGAAAGTTTTCGTAGTATGATTTTCTACGACTTTAAGTGTAATTTAACAGCTCCGCGGAGCTTCGCTCGGCTTCAAACTGTTTTTGGCGATTAAGCTCCATGCAAGACAACTATTTATAGCTGGTTTGCAGTATTTAAACGCGGTCGTGTGAATCTCAGTGACGAATTTCGTGATGGTCGCCCGTCCACTGCTGTGAACAACAAAAACATTGATGCTGTGCGCCATATGATTAAAACAGACAGATATGTGACATGCCATGAGATTCGGGCATCTTTAGGCATAGGCATGAGTCAAGTACAAACAATACTTCACAAACATTTGGGTGTAAAAAAGCTGTGTTCTCGGTGGATCCCACACAATTTCACTGAGGCTCAAAAAACGGATCACGTCACTTGGTGCAATGCCATGCTTACCAGATTCAACGAAGGGGCGTCAAATTTGGTGTGGGACATAGTAATAGGTGACGAAACATGAGTTTATAGTTACGACCCCAAAACAAAGCAGCAATCAAGCATATGGTCTTTTGAGATGAGCCGAAACCAACCAAAGTGGCGCGCGTGCAAAATGCCTCTAAGCGGATGATTGTTTCTTTTATTAATAAAACTGGACACGTGGCTACTGTTACTTTGGAGAATCGTTGTACCGTAAAAAGTGATTGGTACGCGACCATTTGTTTACCGGAAGTTATTGACAAACTCCGTAAAAATAACCGTAAACGTCGTATCATCTTGCACCACGATAATGGCAGTTTTCACACGGCCAGACAGACAAATGAATTTTTGAGGGTGAACAACGTTGACCTTATGAGCCATCCCGACCTGGCACCTTGTGACTTTTATTTATTTCCAAAAATTAAGAATCAGACCATGTAGGTCAACGATTTTCATCACCTGATGAAGCTGTCGAAGAGTATGAAAAATATATTTCAGAGATTGTCGCGGAGGAGTGGCATAAATGTTTTCAAAATTGGTTCATTCGTATGAAAAAGTGCATTAACGCTAACGGAGAATATTTTGAGAAACAATAAATACATTTCTGACCATTTATAGTATTTTTTTCTTATTCATTCCTGAAACAACAACAATTAGACAAAGAAAACATAATAAATTTGGGTAATAAATAAGCAATTTAAATGGCATAATACCAAATATACACAAATACACATAACAAATACATAGAACATCCAGGCAATAGAGTTGTAGGCAGTCCGATCTGTACTACAGCAGTGGATCGATCGAAAGTATGAGTGTCTCTTCTTTCAGTTATGCAGGTCCTAACGAGGCATGGCGCTGGTCCAACATTTTTGCAGGACAGGATTTCCTGACGGTAAAAAAGGAGGTCGAGTTGTGGATAGCTTGCTAATAGTACATTTGTAACTTTGTATGCAAATTTAAGACAGCTTGTTTTCGTACTCACTATTTGGCGCGGGTATATAAAGGTTAAAAATGTACGTGTCAAAATTTCGCTGCTGTATGTTCTTTGTCACGTGTACTGTCGCGCTTGCGCGAATCACGCGCGGTATGCGCGCGAGCCGAGTTTGGTGTACTGCATGCGATTTACCCGCGAATTTTAAACTCGCGCGACGATTGTGGACGCGATGTATAGCCGCCTTAGCGATGCGCGTACAACACACGCGACGATTTGCGGCGAATTCGCTGTTTCGGATCAAGGTCTTCCTGTGAGGCATGGGGCTGTAACTACAAATCTGTTCTACAGATTTGGATTGAAATAGGTAACGCTTTTCACTTCTCATGCTCTAAAAATACGTCTATATAGTATTATGTATCGGGAGTAAAGTGCATCCTTTAATCCCTAGAGAGTAAAATGTACTTTTAATTTACTTCAAGTGAACAAACCAAACAGCCGGTAGTACGCTCGGTTTTAGTTCCGTGCCTTTTCTGCATATACGGTGGCGCCATATTATTTTCCCGCGTTAGTGCATTTTTTGTATCTGTGCCTGGCTGGGAAAAAAATATCGCTAAAACTTCAGTATTTTGATTCGTAATTTTGTTGTAGAGCAAAAACGATTGAAATATTTTTTTCTCGCAACCGAAGTAAAGTTTTAACCTCGAGACTAGAAGTCAATAGAAACCGTCACTAAAGCACAGACGTCTGACCACCTATATATTGGCTCATTTAGGTCCTGAATAAAAAATATACTATTTCTGTTTCTGACCTATCGCTTTTATCGAATACCGAAGTACCATCAATTAATAACTCATAATTTTAATTCTTTAGCTGAAATACAATTACTACGTTGACCACTACAATATCATATTTCGATTACCTCGGTGGGTCAACGGTTCGCACGAACGAGGAGGTCCTGCGTAATATTCCCTGTGGGAACAATGTAGGAAACAAACTATATACATACATTTCTGTTGAATGTTGTGGGTATAGTGCAACTGTAATACCATTACGCTGGTGCTCAGAATGTCATTTCTAGTTTGAAACCATCAAATTGGTGTGATTGTCTGGCATACTATTATTATCACGGTATGTTAGTCTATCTATGATATCATGTATGGTATGGTATCCGGGAAAATATGGTACATGATTCATGTTTTTTAATGCATCAATCAAATCACATGAATATGCTGAAGATGGATCTAATGGATGGTTCGTTTTTCGATTTCTCAACGAACTCTCATATGTTCGGTTTCTTTTTAACCAGTCTGTATGACGCCACTAAAGTGTGACGTCCAAAATTGCTGTTTCTTCCTTACTGATTTCAGATTTCCTGTAACTATTTTGCTTTTAATGAATTCAGATTCTTTTTTCACGTCATCTGTCAGTTTGAGTCTTTATTAAAAGTGAAAAGCATCCAATGTTCGATTCTCGTCAAATACGTTATTAGCGTCACATTCCTACCTATGACACCCAATTTCGTCAAATCTGTTTTCAGATTTTCCTTTTTTCCATTATAAATATTAATAAAGAAGTTGGAAAACGGACGTAAGTTGTCTCATGCCATAGGAAAGATTTGTCGATTTACCTCCCATGCAAACCTTCAAAGGGTCCTTTTGAACTGTTTTGCTCTAGAGAAATGTAATATTAGAAACAAGAAGTCACGTGTAGATATTTTACTTAAAGTTATTTATGGTAAGAACTGTTTTAGACATTATTGTCTTTAAAAGTGGGCGTTGGACAGACGAGAGTTATTTTAGTATGTACTTACATTGAAAGCAAGTACGTAAAGTCTACGCGCAATCGATGCGACGATGGATAAGGTACTTACCTGACCCATATTTGGTTCTGAGTAGATCAGTGTGTAAAGGGTATTAAACAAAGTTAATCTAATTCATTTTGGTAAGATTTACTTATTGCATCATTAGCGAATGAGTTCAAAAAAAACCTTTTTAAGCCAATTCGATCTTTAATTACTTTACACAAATAGAAATTTCAACTAAAAATCTGGATTTCTTTTTCACTTTTCTGCCGAATCTCGATTTTGAAGTCTATTTTTCAGAAACTTTAAAAGGCCGTAGCAGAAATAACGTACATTTATTTTATAACTTAAGTTATAACAGACTACTTAAGTTATAACAGAAATCCACTTTTGGAATCAACAATTGGAAATGATACTATTTTTTCGTACGTAAATCGCGTATATTTGTTTTATTTTTCAAACAAACCAGCGTTCGGGCTTTCTATAGTCACGGCTGACTGAGGTGTTGGTATTCGTCAACCAGATCACTATTATTAATGCTAACTACTCTATTATGAATTATAATTGTTCCAATAAGTACCTTATTTTCCATTTAGCACAGAACATATCCAAGTTAAGCTACGATTTTCTTCAAATTGAAATCATTTACTGACAAAAAATCTTTTAAATAGCGGGAACGGTAGTTTTTGGTCACTATGTCAAAAAATCGAATGATTGTAACTTTTTCATTGAAAAAAAGCTACCTCAAAGTTTGATTATCGGTTTTTTTCGATTTCCATGAGATCCCCTCGTCAGATTCTGATTTCTTGGGTCACCAAGAAGTGAGAATCTGATAAATAGGACGCTACTTACCCTTTTGTACATTTTATTTTTTTCTGGTTATCATAGTGACGGTGATTTGTTGATTACATATATTGTGTCAAGTGAAAAGTCAACTTTCATTTGCGGATAATATTTTTTTAATTTGTGGTAGCTGAAACGAACCTGGAACAGCATCGTCGGCATTACGGACAACCTCGACAGTGCATCCGAGTGCAAAAAAGAATTGTCTACCTCGGTCCACAATTGACGGAGAAATCGGAAAAAAGCTGATGATACATAAAACATACGTATATCTGAAAGTATAACCTCCTCCTTTTTTTAAGGTCGTTTACAAACGTAAAAAATAAAGATAAATAATAGGTAATAATAGTAGTCATAATTTAACGTCAGTTTCAGTTACACTGTAGTTTCTGTGAAAAAGTAGTAACAGAAGAGCTATTTCTGAAATAGTTCGTCCAAGGAAGAACTGCCACCACAGCAAATTTTTGCCGCCTAGCAGTAATGTAAACATTACTGTGTTCTGGTTTCAAGAAAATAAAAGCAGAGAGCTCATTAACAAACTAAGTTTTGTTAACAGGTAATCAGTACATTAAAGAGTATCCAAATTATCATTTAATAAAATAAAATTAAAAATGACTTAAGACTCATTTATATCTTCCAAATAAGTGACGTGAAAACATATTTAACTTAATAATTTTGCCTTTTTTTGTATCGGTAGAGCTGCTTCGGAAAGAATTCTTCCAAGCAAGTACTGTCACTGTACCTAGTTCTGCCGGCAAGCAGTAATGTGAGCGTTACTGCCATTGACTTACAATTATGTGGACGTCGGGTCCGCGCTAAAAAGTGTCCGCACTTGTAAGGCGCTAAAATCGTATACAGAGCGCGACATTCCGCTTTAGTCTTCATTTGTTCTACTGACAGCGCGATACTGCGATGATATTACAATTTAAATTTCGAACAGGTTGACTTGGGACATTTTTTTCGTGGTTTTTGTAAATATTAGACCCGTCGTCCATTTATTTGTAAGTCAATGGTTACTGCGAACAGATTTTGAAGAGTAAGTATACTGGTGAAACTATGGACACATGCGACTTTTCGTCTTAGGGTGACGTGCGCAGTGGCAGTGTGCCTCAGGGCTTTGCGATGTAAAGTGGCACTCCAACTATTATGGGTTACGTAATAAAAAATACCGCCGTGACATACAGATGAATACCCACGTGTGACATACGAATTCATTTTCAACGTAGCTACGGAATTTCGTAGTCATTTATAGTTTCATGTTGAAATAATAAATGCCGGTGTGATATTTTTGCAAATAACGTCTTTGCATTACGTCACGTTTCCTGTTGTAAAAATTCGTCACAAAATGTTTGCTCATTGTTTCCTTTATTTTGCGATTGACGCAAGTGCTTTGTAAAGAATATAAATACACCTTTTCTCTTACGACAATAAAATTTATTATGTTAGGTAATGTACCTTGTACACATGTTG
Source organism: Hyposmocoma kahamanoa (assembly GCF_003589595.1). Lineage (NCBI taxonomy): Eukaryota > Metazoa > Arthropoda > Insecta > Lepidoptera > Cosmopterigidae > Hyposmocoma > Hyposmocoma kahamanoa. Next base: position 7,274,894 of record NW_020653854.1, on the reverse strand, counting down.
AAAACAAGAACGTATTTTTTTATTTAAAACACGTGAGTTTCGGTGAAGTTAGGACAACCTCTGTGATACAGTGGTTAAGCACTTTTAGAAAGTGTAGTTCAGGAATTTATATTTTAGTTAGTGGATTTTAAAAACTCTTTCGTAAGGGATTCAAATCCAGACAACAATATTCCTGTGATCACGTACACGCTCTGTGTATATTATAATGGAAATATCGCATTCAAATTAAGGGCTATAAATATATGAATATAGGGTATTTAGAAAAATACGTACATTTTCATACGTACGTACGTTTCAAACAAAACGAAGGCTTGCTTGGATCACAATTCGATATATGCGTTTAGTACGTTATAAGGTACGTTAGGCGTTTAGCTCTTTTTCCATTGTAGTTGATTGTGTCTTAGGATGTTATGATTTTATAGACGGTTTTTATTTATTAACAATATGAGAATGTTAACATACCGTAAAAAGTGAAGAAGATTGTTGTCTCAAGTGTAAGATGAAAAATGCATTATCAGTCAATTTGAAACATTTGAATTTAAATGTCACCATCAGTCACTCGTCATTCATCCCTCAGCTCGGCATGAGTTTTTTCCTTGAGAGTTTTTTTTTTAATAATACCAAGTGACGGGACAAACAAGTCATGTGCCTGGTGGTAAGCGACACGCCTATCCATAACCAGTTGCTGTGTCACTTAGACCGACTGTCTCCAGCTACTTGGAATGGACCTGTCGTCCAATTTGAACTTCTGCAGATACATTGAACCCATGGCCAAAAATGCAGCAAGGAAGCCAGGGATCCTTTCTGGAGTGAGGCGTTACTTTACACCGGGACAGTTGCTTCAGCTGTACCAAGCACAAGTCCGATCGTGCATGGAGTACTGCTGCCACCTTTGGGATGGCTCTGCTTCATATCAACTGGCCACTTTGGAATCAATTGACGACCGTGCCAAGAGACTTATAGGTGCCTCAGAATTAGTGGAGGCGAAGCTGCAGAGCCTTGAACACCGCCGTAAAGCTGCCTGCTTATCGGTATTTAACAGGATATATCACGGAGAGTGTGCGATGGAATTACACGATTTAATTCCGCCTTCCCCTTTCCATCACCGGGGGACTAGGCTTAGGCTTGGGTTCCACCCCTATGTTGTGGATATTCCAAAGATTCGCACAAAGCGTTACGCTTCCACATTTATATGGCGAACGGCTATGGAGTGGAATTCCCTGCCTGCAGACTTGTTCCCTGAACGTTATAACTTGGGTCTTTTCAAGGCGAGAGTGAATAGGCATTATTTAGGTGTACATGCTCCATTGTCGACCTCATCGTCACTTTCCATCAGGTGAGCCTTCTCAAATATGCACTTATATTTTTTTTAAATGCTTTTAATCGCAGAGATCTTAAGGGCACTGCCACTGTGCCCGTCACCCTGAAACACAAGTTGGCAAGTCCCATGTGCCTATAATTTCACCAGCTCCCTAACCTTATCAAACAGGAACGCAGTAATGCTCACATTACTGCTTGGCGGCAGAAATAAGTAGGGTGGCTGTACTTCACTGGACGAACTCTTGGACCTGTAAGTTTAATCACGATTATAAATTATATTAGATTATTGATATATTACAAGTGCAAGCTCGCTTGCACAGGTCATAGTGCTCTTCCCGCATTACAACAGAGGTTGATAGGGAGGGGCACTATAAACAAAACTTATGTAGAAAGATATGAGACTGTACATGTCAAGTGTGTTAGAAATGTCCTTAGATAGTTCGAAATGTAGTTTACTGTTTGTGAGTTTTATAAGGATTTTTTTTATGATAGACTGACGGGACGAACAAGTCGTGTGCGTAGTGTAAGCGACACGCCTCTATGATAGTTGCAGTGTCGTTTACAAAAAATATCTGTGTTGAAAACCAATTAGAACATTTGTTAAAAACGACTATTTTTTAGTGACTTAGATTGCACTTTTGTATGCAACAGAAATAAGACTGCAAACATATAAAATCTTTAATACTGACAATATGTGTGCTAAAGCACAATCTAAGGATCAAAAATGAGAGGTTCTGTAAACATTGTAGTCAGCACCAAAGATAGCCTAGGTCACGTGTGTCTGACTCACCGTTTAACCGTGTCAGCCCGACCGTCGCGGAATAGAATCAAGGCTAGTACTGTAAACTTGTAGAACACCTGAATGGGAACGTAATCAGGGTAAACGTCATCAAAGGATAACTGCGCTATATTTCCAGTACTTTTGTGTTGAACAGTGTGCAATGGCACTTTATTTTTTCTTTTATTTAAGAAGCTCTCTATCAGCAAGCTCTCGTCATTAACCACTTTTTTCTCTTCTTACACTTTTACAAAATTGATTTAAAAAAATCACAATCTAACTTAATGGGAAATGAGCGTAAGGACGAAGAAAAGTTTATTTTTTATTTTATTTTTTTAAGTTAATAATTCTCTATTCGTCCTAAAATATCCTTAAGACTTGTGGTGATAAAAGCAGTGGTAGTTTTTTTTTTATTTTTTTTTTTTATACTTGACAGGCAAATGACTCCACTCCACCTGATGTTAAGTGGAAAGTGGTATCCAAACGCGAAGGAACCTAGTTAACCTAGTTAGGTAGTTCAGTAGAAGAACGGTTGCTTCTCAATTGAAAGGTTCATGGAGCGAATCCCTGCGATAACATCGTGACGAAATCTTGCAGGTCACAGACGGAATAAACACTATAGGGTCAGCGTGGTAGTTTCGGGCTCATCAGTATCATTATACAGAATGCGATAAAGCGTTATTCTCCGTACGTGGAAGCGAAACGCTTCGTGTGCCATAATTTTTATGGTACCTACATTTACAGTGTGGGGGCAAAATCCCTCGCCGCGTCTGGTTGACCGGCGACAGAAAGGAGTGGGTCGACTTAAATCGTATAATGCCTCCCCGAAATGCCCTCCTATAGGTTTAAGTTATACGTGTATTATTTTCTACAGAATATACTTCGGTGATTATGTCCATGAGCTCCATCAGCTCATTCCGCCCACTCTCTTTTACCAACGGACATCCACAAATCATTCCCATTTAGCCGATATTCCTTTCATACCAGAATTTTCGTCTTCTTATATTATGCCCAGGAATGGAATTCTCTGCCGGCGATAGTATTTTCGAGTACATGCAACCCGTGAAACTTACAAACGAGTAAATTACAGGGACTTGTCAACTTACGTTTCAGGGTGACGAGCATAGTGGTAGTGCCCTCAGATATTTGCGATTTAAAGCGTGTAGCTTACCATCAGGTGCACGACTTGTTCGTCCCGTCACTGGATAACATAAAAAAAACGATCTTTAAAGTGTGACTGAAGAGGCATGTTCTGGAAGAATTTGTTACATCGTAGACCCTATCTTTGCTCCAGGGCTAAATAGTGGTCAAGAGCAAGTCCGTTGACTTAAAAAAAACATTTACTGTTTAGTGACTGTTTTATTGGAGTTAGTCGAGTCGAGACGAACGATATAGCGAGTTCCAACAAAAGGGTGGCGTATAAAAACAGCTTAACATGTACGGGGGTTCCCAGTACCTTTCTTTTTTTGAAATCATATCTAGAAAATTGATAGACTGTCTGTGAGACCCAAGTGGTGGCAGCTGCCTTGCCCAACATTAAGATAGCTAGACAAAGGTGGAATGCTGATTAGGCACTGAGTTATTATAGCTTCAGTTTTTGTGTTTGAAATAAGTTGAATAATAATTATTGTAAATTATTAATTATTCTTTTATTAATGTTTTTCAAATAAACCATACATATGTATATTGGTCAAATTTCATAAAATGTTTTTTCATAGAAATAAATAAATATATAAAATAAGATAAAATATCTTTATTTTCAGACAACTAAATGGTCCATAGATTGTTAGTAGTATATAAAACAAATAATATTTTATAAATTTTCTATGAAAATTTTTTGTTCAATTTGACCAACTTCGGGTATCCCAATTTTTTTCTTCATATACAGTGAAGTTATCCTCATAAAAACTGAGACAATGTGAAAAAAAAATTCTCTTCTCATGCTCTTAAAGTTCGTATTTGTGCTGGGTGTAGGCTGCATAAAATAGGATTTTGTGCTCTAGTGCATAAAATAAAATGGTCGTTTAAGACAGAGGCAATGACGCCTGCGCCAACAGCCACGCACACTAGAACTTTATAAAATAAAGTTTTACTTTTGTTTTTTTTAATCCGCGTTATATTACAAAATTAAAAAATTAGGCAATAGTAATTCCAATAAGTTATAAGAAATAGAAATGCATAAAAAATAAAAGCTTGTAAAATGTAACTGAGCATTATATAGTCCGACCTGAGTCGCGTGTAGAAAAAAAAAGTAGTACATTGGCGGAAAGTTCTTATTTTTTCTTGGCATTAGTTGTGTTATCGTTTATTTGTAATATTGCTGTTTAAATTCCTCGCAATCGAAGTGAAAAGCAGAGTGTATAACTCGTTCATAAAACTCATTTTACCCTCAACTTAAGTATCCACCCTCTCCTGCGGTTCAGGTGGATATACTCGTCTCGGGTAAAATGACGCGTTTTATGCACTTGTTGTACAATCTACTATTATATACTATATACCGATTTTATCGTCCCGTGCAATAAAATGATCCCTTCATAAAAATTGAGTCGATCAGCACTAAAAACAAATTAATCACTTTTATTCATTTTTATGGAAAAAAATACTTGATGGTTCTTAAGACAGTTTCCTTATTAACTTCTGTGGTTTCGGATTTTCCCATGCTGTCCATTAAAAAAAAAGCACTCTATATATTCAGAATTGCAGGTAGGACATAATACGAATACCTCTCGCAAACAGTGCAAGAAAACAACGTGATGAAAGTCCCCTCTCAATGGCGGAGGCCTGTGCCTGCAGCGATAAGTCGAAAGGGTTGTTGAAGATGATGACAATATGCAGAAAATTGAAAAAAACAAAAAAGTAAGAATGACTTTTGTACTATGTAATAGACATTCCTCCTAGTTCAGTTAATGTAGTATGGAAGCGCTATGTTTTTATTGATTTCAGTGAGTTTTTTTTATAAGTAAATAAATGCGCATTTGGTCTCCATCTCACCTGATGAAAGCGACGATGAAGTCGACCAATATAGCATCAACATTGAAATAGTGCTTATTCACTCTCGCCTTGAATACGCTCAAGTTTTAACGTTTGGTGAACAAGTTTGCAGGCAGGGAATTCAACTCCTTTGCCTTTCGCCATATAAATGTGGAAGTGAAACGTTTCCTGGCGTGGTGAGGTGAGGCGTGGAACACCAGCTTACGTCTAGTCCCATGATGATGGAATGGGGAAGGCGGAATTAAATCATGCAATTCCATCGCACACTCTCCGTGATATATCCTGTAGAATACTTACAAGCAGGCCACTTTACGGCGTTATTCAAGGCTCTGCAGCTTTGCCTCTACTAAATTCGAGTCACCTTTAAGCCTCTTGACACGCTTTTCAAGTCAATACAGTGCGGCCAGTTGGTATTTCGCAGAACCGTCGTTTAGGTGTCAGCAGTAGGCCATACATGACGGGGCTTGAGCTTGGTACAGTTGAATTCAGTGAAGGTAACAAAGAACGCCATTGACGGCATAATAATATTCATTCGCCATGACCCATATAATATATGTGTACCTTAAACATTACATGTAATGTAATATAAAAATGAAATAAGTAATTTACAAGAATCGCACTTGTCGGCTACGTGTGGCTCAATATGGTGTCTGGTAACTGACCTCGGAATCACTTGGTATACGATATCCTTCAGCCAAAACTCTCAGACTTCGTAGAGTAACACAGCCTTGATAGGTACAACAGTATCGTAGGTATGGCCAGACGCAACAGATGGTTCGATCCTGTCGGTATTGTGCCACTTAGGTTACGGCTTGTGAGATTCCTCTTCATCTTTTCCACCTTTGTAAAGTCGTTCTCGTCGCATCGGTCCATCTGCCCCTGTGTATCATGGTGCAGCTCTAGAGCTCTATCATGTCTCTAGAGACATGGGAATTGTGGATAAAAAATATGTGTCTAGCAGGGCTATGTAGGTTTATTTTGAAGTTGGTGATGACAATATACGAATTCCGATCATCACAATTTGTTTATTGGTCTTCGTTAAATGTCGGAATGCGCTTTTGTTTAGACACTTTTAATACTAACTAAATACATTACAATGTCTCTTCTGAGATTTTAGTCTTGATGTCTGATATCAGCTTCTTTCTTAGGTCGATTAAGACAAACCCAAAATGACGGTAATGTATTTCATAATGTGTAATTGAAGTAATAATCAGAGTGTGTAATTGAAGTAATATTTTCACAGCCTATTTTTTTAATCTGAGAAATGGCAAGTAAAGGTTGTGTAATTTGAAAATCAGTCTGTTTTTTAGAGAGAGAAATGGCAAATTCTATAAATGTCAAAACCATCATTTATGTTTCATACGGTTAGACATTCGGTTCTTCTTTTTCTTATCGTATGTAAATGATCTGTAGCTCAGTTGGTAGAGCGGTCTTTGGTGTAGCACAGACGCAAGTTTGTCTCCTGTTACATCGAAATAATTTTTATTTGTGTTCGATCTTTGTATTAATAATTATAACAAACGAGATGTCACATGTAATTTTTTAATAATATCACATGGGCATGGAGTGCACACGAGGATTTGATACATTGGTCAGTAATATAAATGCGATGATAGGTATTTGGGTCGATTATCCCTTGACATTTTATTTTAGACTGTAATATTGTAAGAGATTGATACGCTGTGTCACTACTTTATGCCGCCTTATTTGTTCCCCTATACCATAGAGTATTATCAAAAAACGAGAAATAGTGACACATTCCAAAGTTATCGACGAAAAGTCATCAGTATTTAGTACGTTATCCTCTTAATAATCAAACAGCTCCCGCACACTCCATTAGTGGAAATCGCAAACAAACCAATTCGCTTTCCCACCCTTCAGCCCCTCCCACCTCCCAACACGCAGCGTGTGTTTTAAAAAAAATATACGCCAAAGGTTTTTACCGGCTCTGGCATGCTGATCGTTGTTTCCTTACTACATAAATGGACGTAAATTTTGGTAGTCTTTTTCATGTAACTCGTAATATAAATTGGAAAATTACGTAAAAGGTTTGATTCAAATACTAAAATAACCATTGTTTTTACTATACACTATTATAGTATTTAATAATAGAAGTGCTTGATGTTTTATGATTAAGAGACGCCAAAGTCATCTTTGTGCTAAAATAGTCAGTAGTCTTTTTTTTTTGTTGATTGGTTTTGTACCTTATTGAGGGACTTTTGTTTATGTATCTTTTATAAATAGAATGACGTATAATCTAATAGTACGTCAGCATAGATACTAACGCCGCCGTCAGTCTAGTTACTAACGCCGTCACTCTAGTGAGGCCTCCCTGTTAATATTTGAAATATGTAGGTAGGTGCGTATTTATAGATATTTTCTGCGAGAATCCGGGTGGCGGTCGAGGGTCCCAAGATTTATGGCGGAGCGGGAGAGTCCCATCTTACTGGGTTCCTACCGGTCTATGGGATAGGAGACAAGATATTAGCGATAAAACGGAACTTAGCATTACAAGTAGAAGAATCACAAATAAACAATATAAAGGAAGTCAAATTGTATACGAAAATTAAATTTTATATATAAATATAATATATTGTAATTTTATGATAAACAGCGTAAGGCTCAATACTTTTTAAAAGTTTGTATACTAAACCAAACTGTTCATACTGTTTCCAGTATGTAAATTCAAACGTAATATTTAGGTGTGATCTGTTCTCTTAACACGAGTGTTCTTAAAATTCTATTTCTACAAGATAACACAATCTAATTTATATGGGGAATAATTTTTCCTTTTCCGTTTCGAACAATGTCGTGGACTATCATAAAAGCAAATTTAAGATCAAAAGTGGGAGTGGCGTATCTATTTTTATTTTCAACAAAAGGCATTTAGTTGATGATTTAACACGCAGACCAATCTCGAACGCCTCACACCCTTGCAGTCTAAGGGCAACTCATTTCATCGCGCAATGCCTACTATCTATGTTCCGAGATATTTTTCGTTGTGAAGCTTTATTTAACAAGTAAATTGGCAATACTAATGCCTTTTATAGGCTCAATAGCTACTACCTTTGAACACTGACATTTTTTGCAGAGATGGACAAGTGCCCCGGTTTTAGCCCGGCGCTTAGTTAACGCCTTTGGCCAACGGTTTAAATCGGGTTAAAACACAATAACGCTTAAAATCGAGGGCAAAACTATTTACAACTACTTAAATATTTGTTATAAATCGAGTTTTGTTTAAATTGAATGCAAAATGTTTATTGCTTTCTGATCTAGACGATTCGATTTACCATTGAAAATTACATTAAAATAAATCGATACAAAATTATTAGATCTACGCACTTGAGTCGATCTTCATAAAAATCAAATCAAAATTACATCTTTAGTAGTGAGAATTCACAGGATTATAATATAGTTATTGTGTGGAGTTGCCTCTTTTTCCGTACTCGCCGTTTCTGCCCACGATTTTGGGTAAATAGGTTTAAACCTGGATAAAACCCGGGTGGATTGATTGGGTTATAACCCGCTGCAAAAGAGAAAGCTGCTGTGAAAGAGTTCGTCCAGGGAAACACTGCCACCATACCCGCCAAGCAGCAATGTGAGCATCATTGCATTCCGGTTTTAAAGTGTGTTGGTGAAATTACAGGCATGTGACACTTGTCAGCATTATGTCTCAGGGTGACGGATCCGATCTTTGCAATTTGAGGTTCTGAGTGGAAGCGCAACTCTTATGGGTAGACGTGTCGTTTTACCACCAGGCATATAGGCATATATTCATCCTCTGTGCGCTCGTATCGACTTTGACTTGAGTTTGAGTGGGTATACAATCTAGAAAAAAATATTTCTTTACAACTCCACAGCATTCCAAGAATCAGAAGTTTTCGTTACTCTTTAAAAGTATTTATTTATCAGTGGCTGTATGTTTATATTTAAGATTTTGCTAATAATGTAGTTGACAGGTAAATAAAACTTAAGAGTGGCAGAAATATATAAATATTAAGAAGGAAATTTTTCTTTGTTGTTCTTTATTCTTTCCCTCGGTCTCGAAATCTCGAAAGTAAATACCGACGAAATTTTGCCATAAAACTGTTTCAACACATTTCTACCGAAATAAGTGTAGAAAATAATAAACAAAAAAACAACACGTAACATTTTTACCGAATTACAAACCTGAAATGTAATCAACACGTGAAAACTAAACTGTAAATAAAGAGAACACTTGCTAAATTAATACTTCTTAACACTATAATAATTTGTCATCAAATAGATAAAGAAGCTAACTACAAGAAGTCACAAGTAATACATCAAAACCGCAACACACTTTATCATTATTGACATTGTTACAAAGTTGTTAAAAGGCGAGTACATTAACTTGTTGACGTGATAGTGTTTTGTCTACAGATATATTAGGACGTAAAGTGTTTGGGTACACAAAAACACAATGTTAAAAACCTTCTGCGAGAGACGCAAGCTGCTGCCGCACGTGGCAATAGGCCCTTCCGCTATTTATAAAGCAGGTAAAAATTTTTTTGACAACGAACTTGGGAATATTCTTGGAGTATAGCTCGTTACAATTTTCATTCACGTATCGTCTATTCCCACGGTTGAAATTATTCCGCGAATTTAGTTCTAAGCCTAAGCTAAGTGACCTTGAAGCTAAAGAGCCAATGTAGAAAAACTTAATTTACAAAATTGAACAAATCTGTACCTAGCGTCACATACATACAATATATATTGATTTGAATAATTTTATTTACAATATACGTTTATGTTGAAGACATAAGATTCGAAAGCAAATTATTGTTGCAAACAAACCATAAAAGAAATGAAATCAGTCTGCTAAAAATATTAAGCAAGGTCTGTATCTCGCAAAACACAAATTCAGTCTGACGCAGACTTTAGTCTGTCTAGACCAAGAACATGATCGAAAGGGTTTAACGAACGACCAATCGATCCACTCCTGGGAACATGAATTAGTTCTATCACTTCTAATGCTGTAGTATCCGCAGAACTCTTTGTAAAAAAGAGTTTTTGGTGCAGAATGTAACTTTTATCAGGTAACAGTTCCACTGCCACTAAGAGCCTTAGAGTACTATGTATACGGCGTATTTTATAAGATGCCCTAAAAGCGCGTAACCTACTTCATTTCAAAATCTAACTGAAATTAACAAACAATTAAAACTATTTCTTATCAAAATGCGCGATACACACGCACTTCTACATCGCGTCTGCCGCGCGTATACGCGCAGATGACGCGCGTCAACGCGTATATAACACGCCGTGTGTATAGGCTCTTAAATTGCAAACATCTGACCTGTCATCAGTACTTCCCCAGAAGAACTCGCTAACTTTAATACCAGTAGAGCTCCTTGTGAAAGAGTTCGTCCAGGGAAACACTGCCACCATACCCGCCAAGCAGCAATGTGAGCATCATGGCGTTCCGGTTTTAAAGAGTGCTGGTGAAATTACAGGCACGTGACACTTGTCAGCATTATGTCTCAAGGGGACGGATCCGATCTTTGCAATTTAAGGTTCTGAGTGGAAGCGCAACTCTTATGGGTAGGCGTGTCGTTTTACCACCAGGCACATAGCTTGTTCATCCTGTCATTGGGGAACAGCAAAATATACTTTTTTTACTGACATGATGTTCAACATATCGCACTGTTAATACAATAGTGTATCAACTCAAAAAGTGTATTTTTTCAGAATCGATGAAAAACGATTTACTCACTTCTAGCGAAATATTATTAAAATTTATGTATAGGTTAAAGTTTATTTATTACAGACATCTTAACAATTTCTAAATATTTTTTAGAAACTTATTTATTAAGACTTTTTTATCCAGAACTAGTTCGCAAAAAGTTTGTCTCATTTTGAGTTAAATAGATTTTAATTGTTTCTTACAATATTTTAACTACGGTTTTATTGACGTGCAGAGAATCGCATTTTACTTCAGAAATAGTATAATCGTGAATTTCACATATTTTGAGATACAACACTATTGTAATGGCAGTGCGATATATGAAAAGCCTATATATATCGAACAAAACCACGTTTAGCGTTTCAAGCCAAGAACAAAAAATAAACATGTGCCTATTAAGTAGTATACATAGTACAAATATCTTGAATATTCCAAATGAACATGTTCTGTTTATTATAGGTAAGCCCTATTTTTTACTTTTAAAAATAATTCTGATTAATACCACATACTGAAATCCATTATAGTGAAATGTACGGAGTTTACAAATGAAGGTATCTTATTTCTTAATCGAAACGAGATGGAGTATTAAGAAAAAAACATATTAATGTCGACACCATCGACAAAATAAAGTTTTACGTTGCTCAGATTACTCAAAGATCATTTTATCATAATAACGTTCAAAACCATTGACAAGCGTAGAGGACGATGCGCAGGCGCGGTTGTACACAGATACCGTTACGGACGGCTGTTGTGCGGACAGCAAAAAAGCCTTTAGGAACCCGCCATAGCCCGCCACCCTTGACAAGGGGCAAAAAACCTTAAAAACAGAAAGGACCACAAATTAGAGAATCGGCATCGGAATGTTGCACCCGTATCGAGCATTCGTTTTAAAATTGACTAAATTATAGTTTTTACATTTTTGTGTATCACTGTTTCTGTTATATTACATTTTTTTTAATGAAAGTACTCTATTTTGAAAAATCTGTATTATACACTGAAAACAGAACACTAAGAAACTTTAGTACATCAAATTGAAAAGTAATACTACGTGGTATATATTATAAAGTTTTTGTACTCTAAATTTGTTTTTTTTTTTATTTATAACCGACCGAAACGACGATTAATTGAATATTATCATTTAATTAATCTTTATTTAATTAAATATTTCACATTTAGCAACATTTTCATCATCATCGTCATCATGAACCCATTTTATACACCCCACTGCTAGGCTCCTTTCAGGCGAGGGCTTAGGCCACAGTCCGCCACGCTGGCCCAATGGGGGTTGGGGACCTCACACGTTTTTCGAGGGATGTGAACCTTCTTCGACGTTCAGATTCTACGGCCTCTACTACAACATTTTGCCGCAATGAAATATCGTTGGTGTTTCGTAGAAAGGGCGAAAGCGCCATTTTGAACAATTTTCAAGGAAGAACGTTTTAGTTTTTCACGACTGTTTTAAAATATTTACGTCCTATTATAAATGCAGTTTCAAAACTTAAATTTAATTAAAACCAAAGTTGAATTTTAAAACAGACACAAATATTTTAAAACAATCATTAAAACCTAAAACATGTTCATTTAAATTTTTTTTCGAAATGGTGTTTTCGCCCTTTCTAAAAAACAACGACGAAAAGTTTTTGCTTTTATTTTTCTGCTTTTCCTGCGTATATCTCTATACTTCTTTAGTGACAATCTAATAACATAGGACACGTTTCCATAGTCTTTGAAGAATTTAATTTAATATTAGTTGTTACAATTGTTAAATGCGCTCCAAAAATATGGGTGCATACTGCATACTTACTCAATTTGGTTCGACTACCGATCCGTGGAACTATCGGCACACGTCTAAAATAGCTTCCTTGTTGAGAATAGACGGAGTGATCGCCCTCCTAATGCTATTTTCAGATGCTTTATTAGGAGAGTTTGGGTAGCACGAATTGTGAACTTTTTGGTTCTAAATTGTTTCATTATACTTTAATTGCAATGCAGTAGAGCTCGTTATGAAAAAGTTCGTTCAGGGAAAAACTGCCAACTAAACTGTTGGGATAATTTTTAGTAGCGGAGTAATGTTAATTTTAACATTACTGATTGGCAGCAGAAATATGTCCGGTGGCAGTACTTCCCTGGACGAACTCTTTCACAATGAGCTCTACTGCTGTTTTAAAAAAGAAAGGTGGATATTTGAAGAAGATAACCCGATGTAGAAGGTCGCAGTAGAACTAATTGTGAAAGAGTTCTTCCAGGGATGTACTGCCACCTTCATTACTTCTGCGGCCAAGTAGTAATGTGAGCATTATAGCGTTCCGATTTTGAAGGGTAAGGGTACTGGTGAAATTATAGGCACATGGGACTTGTTAACTTGTGTCTCGAGGTTGCAGTACCAGTCAGATTTTGTGATTTTTAGCTCTGAGTGGCATTAGAACTAGAGATGGGCCGACTATGACTTTGGCCGACTAGCCGACTAGCCGACTAGTCGGCAGCAAAATGGCCGACTAGTCGGCCGACTAGTCGGCTAGGCCGATCATTAATTTCGGTAGAATTCGGGTGACGTCGGAAATATTCGTAAGCGCGCTCTAGGTTGAACCAAACATACTTACTTAGTTTATTTTTGTTAGAAGTATTGTTTTATTTTATTTCGAGATTGAATAATATAAGGTGATGACAAAGGAAGAGTTCCTATTTTTAAGTTCTAAGTAAACCTACTTATTACCAATAATTGTCTGCTTGACCTATATTTGTTATTTTAAAAAAGACCAAGGGAAGACTTTCTTTTTTAATTTTCTAACCCACTATTAGATTGTATTGTAAACTGAAACTGTGATTCTTATAATAAAAAAAATAACAAGAGTAAAATAACAATTTTATTTCAATCACCCTCTCAATTTTTTTAAGCATATTAAATTAACATGAGTGAGAAGTGGGCCGACTAGTCGGGCGGCGGTTTTAGCCGATTAGTCACCGACTAGTCGCCGACTACAAAAATTGCCGACTAGTAGGTTTTACCGACTAGTCGGCGACTAGTCGGCCCATCTCTAATTAGAACTATTTAATAATAATATCAACGCACACACTCGATATATCCCCGCACTAGGACACACATAAACAACCACAAATTACACCCAAACTCACGAGATAAATAAATGTAGGCCATACAAATATTTCTCCCGGCCCGGGAATCGAACCTGGGACCTCAACGTGGCATGGTAACCGTTCGGCCACGAAGGCAGTTATTTTAACTAAATAATAGTAAATAAATAAAATTATTTGATTATTTAAAAATTAATTGTCTCCGTGGCCGAATGGTTACCATGCCGGACTGCCACGCAGAGGTCCCAGGTTCGATTCCCGGGCCGGAGAAAATTTGTCTCTCTTATGAGTTTGGGTGTAATTTGTGGTTGTCTATATGTGTGTCCATGGCACCCGCGATACAGGGTTTCCCTAGTGCGGGGCTATGTTGAGTGTGTGCGCCATTATTATTATTATTATTATTAAATTACTATGGTTACGTGTGTCGCTTATCACCAGTAAGCAACACGAGATGTAGTGCATTATGTTCCATTCAATATCATCTAATCAATTTGAAACATAAACTTATCATGCGATGCGATGGACATTTTGTATGAATGGTTCGCCACTAAAGTAATAAACATTTTCAATAATAAAAATTCGATATCTCAACAAATTAGCAACCAGTTCATCTAATAAATTTATTTAGTAAACAAAGCTAACTTCAAAGTAGAAAAAGTCGTCAAAAGTAGCCAATATTAAGCACAAAAAGTGTAAAATAAACAAGCTCTGCGGGTGTCAGGGCAAATTCATTGGGTGTTTGCGGAATGCGAGTGGTGTAAAATATAGGAGGCATGATCTTTCGCAATGGATAAAAGACTATTAACATCATTCTTTTGTGAGGGGCGAGGTAGAAAAAACAACAGAACACTGAAGAAACAGACGACAAACAAATATTCTCGTTATTTACGCAGTATAAAAGGTACTGTACGTAGTGACATAAAGGCATTGACAATATGAAAAAAGTGGACATGTGCCGTTGCTAAGGCATAAATACCCAGCGTGATAATATGTAAACAAAACATTAAATGGACCGAGAAGTGCAGTCAGTGAGTTGCAAAAACAAGTGTATTAGCAGCTCGGAGTCTGTCACAATAAACAGTAATGACGTCTGTGACATTGTGACGCCCCGTGGCTCGGCCGGACGGCGCTGATCAATCCATATTGGAATAAGCTAAATACTTCCTTTGTTATAGACCGCTCTCCGAACTATACTGAATAAATAAATAATCTATTACATTTATTATATTCATGATTTTTCGCTCCGAAACTCGTACATTATGCCTAAGCAATTAAGGTTAACAAATTGTAGTAAAACACTTATGAAATACCTACGATGTAAACTCCGAAATTTCCATGCAAATCCAACTATCAGCTTACTTCGTGGTTAAGTTAAATTCAAATTTCTGTGTCGGGTTTCACAGTCTTCCTCGCACCCGAGCATGGTTAATTTTAAACAGCGCGTCTTCACCTAAAATATCTCAGTAATGATAAATAAATTTTAATTACAAACTGCGGCTTGGCTACCGGAAAAACGTGAGCTAAATAGGGCAGAGAAATGGGAAGCTACCTAATTGTAAATTAAAAAGTTCGCGGAGTTACGACACCACAGTCCACAATGACACCCCGATATTTGAAGGGGATGAGACCCCCTGTCACCCCCGCGGTCCCTCCACCCCCGGCCCCAGACGAGGGGGCAGGGGTGTAGACACCCGTGGAAAGCGTGTGACATTTTGTTTTAAAATATTGTCCGCGCAAATACATTCACGTGGATCATTTTTAATGGTCTGTTTGTTTTGTTTTTTCCATACTAGACAAAAAAATTACGTGCCAAATGGTACCGTGTAAAACACATAAATTATATCTGAAGTGATTAAGGAATACGTATATCATACAATATATACGAACACATTTACACTTTATATAACAAATATATTTAATTTGATGTAATCCAAAGTAACGAATCGAAAGAGTTAATAGAATAGTTAAACTACATCTAAACGACTGTTGAGTTGAGATCGGGCGCGACAGAGGCGTCTTAATTACCGTGTAGCGATAAGAAGCGCCGGCGCACGAGGCGTGAAAGCGCGGTAACTGGACGCATCGCCCTGTTATTACCGCTCACAGCATAGAAACATTTCAATGCAAGTCGTTGTCATACTGTCAGTTTGAGTATAGAACAATTAGGGATGTGACTTATTCTGTGGTTGTTTAGGTAAGCGCACCAAATATTGTCGTGTCAAGGCCGCCGGCTTTCCTCCGGCATTCCGTTCCCGCCGCCGCCCACAGGGATATCTCACGCCTGTGTTGTGTAACATTTCAACTAAGATTCGGTTAGGACTGACGCACTGAATTTACCTGTTGCGGCATGCCAGCTATGTGGAATTAACTGTAGAAATAGACAACTAATGTTGTGTAACATTAAAGAAATCTTACGTAATATACAGGCACATTCAGGAGTGATATAAAATCAAGTTACGTACAATACTCACTTAGTAACTTATTAGTAAAAATATCTAATTTTGCGTGACATAATTTTGTCGTGCGTGATTAAAGGCTTGACTCAAGGTCAAGCAAAATATCATATCATTTTATCTAACAATTTTACATAGCAATAAAATCCAGCTATATTATACATATAAATAAAATATGATACATAATTGCGTATTTAAACTTTTAGAAGTGTTCTTTTAAATCCATATCATACATTAACATTCTAAAAACAAAAGTCGATTGATCGTGTTCTTAAATCAAACTGTCAAAAAGAATACTTTTTCGAAATTCAATCGCTGCCATCCAATCATAAAGCCAGTGTAAATAAAAGAGACACAATTATCCCTAACGGGATTCGGTGCGCCTCTTCACACCCTTCGACCCGTGGTGATTCTTTCTCGAAGAGTTGTGTGACCCACTCTTAGTAACGATTTCCTCAGTTTGAAATATATATTATATATTTTATATATTATATGAATAAAATATTTTAATAATACATAAAATTTGGTTGGGAATACATTTTTTTTTGTATTTTATGAAAAGGACCTGCGGTTTTGAACTCTAAGTTTCACAAGGTTTTCAATGTAGTTTTAGCTATGTCTAATGTCACAGTTTTTAAACTGCAATTCTAAACGCTATGAAAATGACTAATGGTACAATTTTCTATAAAATATTTTGAACATTTTTAAAATTCTAGCCATGCAACTACTGAGTACTAGTATGTTAAATAATGAGTGTTATTACAAAAATCAACAGTTTTTCTAATTTTCCCAAATTATAGGGTAAAATATCCCGAAAAGTGGTCCCTGTCCAGTAAAACGCGGAGTAGCAACTTGGGGCGGCCAATGCACCTTATTGACTAGCCCGACTTCTGCCGAGCGCCACCGAACTTCTCCGACTGTTCTGTCGCTGTAATTTGTTAAATACGGATTTTCCATATGCAAGTATCTATAATAAGTAAATATAATTTTGACATAAAAAATACTGTATGGTATAAATAAAGTATCATATATAATTATGTAATCAAGTACAGAGGAACTAAAGTTGCAAATTACACAAAATGCTACCTTATGCAAAGATCTCGTATCCCCAATGAAAAGTAGAAATTAGACAATATTTACAATTAAATGTTTATTTATTTACTCGGAAATAACAGCTCATTTGAATCTTTGTTACATTTGGAGCTAACCAAACAAACAATAACGTAAATAACGTTGTTATATTGTCATGATATCAAATTACACAGATTTGGTGAGTATACAGTCATTTCATACAATACCATTTCAATAAACTTGCAACGCTACTGTACCGAACCAACGATAGGGTTGTCACTAAAGTTTGCGGTTATTCGGAAACTTTGTAATGACCCTGATGCAAAGGGATAACTAATTGACTTAAGTTTTAGTTAGAGGTTAAATTATTGGCTTAACTGAGATTGGTATGTCCGTGTTGTGCAAACTTTGCTAACATTTTGTAGCTAAAAAATGTAGACACCATAAGCTTAACACAAACATTAATTTCTTTCAATAGACAAGTGCACAATATTCACTCGTCTATAAAAAGCAATATTATCGTTTTTTATTGGCATTGCATGATGGGATACTTAACACTTTGATTTTTCTATTAAAAAACATAAAATATTAGATTTATTACGAGTTTAAGTCAGTAACAGAAGTAAAAACGGAAGCACTAATAACACCGAGAGGAGTTATTATCCTGTTGATATGATTGACAGCAAAGAATAACCCAAGAAATTGTTTATAATAAGAGAGATGGAAAAATAATGCACTTCTACCGCTCGATTCGCTTATAATTCGAGATTCATAGCAGCGGCTTATTCTCATAAAAAGTTGTTCCCTTCAAATGTAGTAATTTCGCAAGGAGGGCCGCCCCTCGCCTCCTCTCCCAATCTACTCGGGCTGGCCTTTTAACGCCGGAGATATTGTCTCTTTAGTTAGATCTGTATTTACCACAGTACAAGGGAAATCGGGAGAGAAAACTCGTTTAGTGAAATCTACTTGCCCTGCTACTTGTAGGAAATTGTTAGGTATGTGCGGTATGTTGAAAGTATTATAGTTCTGCGAAATTACTGGAATACAATATTCTTTTTCTACAAACCTGTGTGGAAGTACAATTTGGTAGCACATTAAACAATGGTCATTTATTTTCAGGATTTTTTTTAGTAGCTGTAAAGCTCTTTGTGAAAGAGTTTGTCCAACACGTAACAACGAAATATGTACCATCGACATCAGCTCTGATGTCATATTAAATGTTCTAGTTTACAGATATTTCCAACAATCTTTTAAACTAAAAAAAAAAAGTCGCAATAAATCAAAGAAATATACATCTGAATGAGAACCTTAACGATTGCTGCGACGGACTCGTTCGCAATGATAGAGAACATTTTTAAGGTAGTGTTTTGAAACGTCTCTCAGTGTTTTGACAATTACTGTAGATTTTATTGTATACATAATAAAGCTTAAAAATATAATGTGGTTAAGCTAAATTACATAATTTTTAGTAGCAGTCGAGCTTCTTGTGAAAGAGTTCGTCCAGGGAAATACTGCCACGCGAAGCAATAATGTGAGCATTGTTGTGTTCCGGTTTTGAAGGGTAAGCACGTTTGCGAACAGCGTCCAACTCGTATACGTTTTGAATCCGAGACTATACGAAGTCAAAGTCATAGTCAAAGTCAAAGAATCATTTATTTCATAGGTAAAATTTTTACACTTGAAAACGTCATTTTTTAAGCTACTTTTAAGCTACTGCTCGTTCACTACGCTGACTTCCCTGAGAAGAACGAGCCAGAAACTCTAGCGATTGCTCTTTTCAAATAAACTTAAACGCTATGGAATACACTTTGAATCATAATTGTGTGTGTCTAGAATGTGCGGAATCTAGACTCTTGTTGTCTTTCCATACTTCTTTATCTAAAACACACTCTTCAATTTTGTAATGACTTTTCAATTAAAATACTTTTAATGTAAATTTTAAACTTAGGAAATGATAATAGTAATATAATCTCCGTATACGGTTCCCCATAAAAGAATCGTTTACCTTAGTTAAACGAAATCGTGGTACCATGACTTTGGACATACTTCTAAGGTTAATATTATGGATATCCTCTTTCTTAATGAAATCATGTATATTTTCACGGGCATACAAAATATTTGAGTAAATATACCGTGATGCCACAGTCATGATACCAGAGAACCTAAACGGTACACAGAACGAATCGCTCGTTTTTGCAACACAAATATGGTTTGTATATCTGCCGCTTTACCCCACGTGAGAATCCCGTAGGACATTATAATACGGAAGTAACTAAAGTAAACTAGTCCAGCAGTAGAACGAATATCGTTTGTACGCCTAGAGATAAAATGATCACGGTTCTGGTGAAATTACAGGCACATGGGACTTGTCAACTTATATCTCAATGTGACGGACGTAGTGCCTATGCCGTACTATCACTGCTTGGTCAGGCGTACTACCAGTCACACGAATTGTTTCCCCGTCGCTTGATACCATAAAAAGTAAAATGCTTCAAAATATAGTAAAAGTGACATATCGTCGGGGATAGTGCAGTTACACGTAACTAACATTGGATTATGAGTAGTTTCGATATTTTAGTGTTGTGTACATTTCGGTATTTTAGTGTTGTGTACATTTCGGTAGTTAAGTGGCCAAATTAAATCCGCGTATATGTCGTGACAACCCAAATAACCTAATATATGGGAATTAGACAACATAAATTAATGCTTACTATGCAAAAATGAAAGTCATAGCCGTTAAAATAACAAAGTAATAACGTTAAATCCCTCTCCTGAAAAATTTGGTTTAGTGCGTGATACGCGCCGTTTACCAATGCCATATACGCGGATTTACACTATGTCCGACGATATATAATAATCAACGTTACCACAGATAATATAATATTATGCTAGTGTGAGGTAGCTTTGTGTATGGTCACATAAAGTCATAATTGACTTTAAAACAGAAACTCCATAATTTTCACCAGATCAGTTTTATATAATAAGTACTAAAAACTTTGCTTTGTACCCAAATCAAGCCTGAAGCGAAAAACTTTCTTGAACATTTAATGAATTTTTCAGTGAGTTAATTTCAAAAGATGTTACGCAAGATTTACGGAACAAAAATCTTTTCATACTAAAACGAAATGAGGCCTCTTCGTTTTATCTTAAAGGCACTGAATTACTTAATGTTAAGAATGAAACAGAACGTTAAAGAATCCGAAGTAAAATTACCTACGTTCTACTCCACTAAGAGGCTATTTTATTTATTTATTTAAAACAACTTACAAAACATTGGTATGTTTTGTAAATTGTTTTAACAATTGGTTAAAACAATATATCGCACACGAAACTAAACACTGTCGTACCTCATAATTGTAGAATTGAGAAAACACGATTTGAAAAAAAAAATGAAATTAAACCAATATATATATACATATTATAATATCAAGTGACAGGACGAACAAGTCTTGCGCCTGATAGTAAGGCTACATGCCTCTCCATAACAGTTGCAGTGCCGCTCAGGGCTTTACGCCACTACGCCCGTCGCCCTGAGACATAAGTTGACAAGTCTCATGTGCCTGTAATTTCACTAGCACCCTTACTTACCCTTCAAACCCGGAAAACATTAATGCTGGCTAATTCCAGCTTCTGCTTCTGTTTGGCGGCAGAAATATATAAGGTGGCAGTACTTCCCTGGGCGAACTCTTTCACAAGGAGCTCTACTGCTACTGAATGGATAATTAAAAGATCCAAAACTCGAAAGTCAAGTTGAAACTGTTTTGTTTTATTTTTTTTTTTCAAATTGTGTTTTCTCAATTCCACGATTTGAGCTATGCGACAGTATTCGTTTCCATGTGTGAAATATTGTGGCTTGAGTTATTGTGTTGTTTCATTTACAAGTTGCCGCGGCATGTGTTTGTGCATGGTAGTAAGATAAAAATAATTGCCTAAGTACTTACAAATGTACTGTGCAAGCTTAACACGCATTTATTGTTTACTCTATGTATTAACTAGTTACAATTTTGTATTACAAAAGTAAACATTTAAATGAAATACATGTCAAATATGGAATTCAATTTATATACATATATTAAATATGTTTGAACAAATATAACGTTATGCTCGTGTGGATGAGGACCGCAGTAGCGCTCATATTACTGCTTGACGGCAAATATATAGGTAAGGTGGCAGTACTTCCCTGGACGAACTCTTTCACAAGGAGCGCTACTGCTACCTGATTAAAGTCGTGGTAGCCTAATGGTTTGACCTACCGCCTCTTAAGCAGAGGCCGTGGACTCGAATCCGGGGGAACCTCTCAGTTTCTCGGAGTTTGAATCGATTCACTACATTCTGCGGCGCGTATACGCGCAGATGACGCGCGTTTACGGCGCCGTAAAAGCGCGTTCGTGAATCGCGCGTCCTCGGCGCGTATTAAAAAAAAGTTGTCATGAATGTGAACAAAGCTTATCCATCTAATGTCTCTCATTTTTCTATATATTTATTATATCATGCCTGTGAAACCTCCTTTACCTTCTCAATTTTCATTAGTCTTATTGTTTTATTATTAATTACTAATTTTCGTTATATTAATCATTATGTCACATATTTTAGTAGTATACATGTACTCTTATAGTGTAGTTACAAACTTTAACGCATATGCAAAATGCCTTTATTTCATTGGCAAGTAAATACACTTGAAATCGTCACATTGTTTAGACTCTACCACTCATTTGCAAGGCAGTTTCCCCTGATAAGAAGGAAGAGAATTTATTTTGAGAATCGAGAAGAGTTATTGATAGCCTATGAACATCCATAATCGACATTAATCTCTGTTATTCAAATAAATAAATACGCGGCGTTGAAAAAATCTCTATGGTTAACTTTTTAAATCTTTCCCGAGGCTGGTAATACGTTATTGATATTTGTGAACGGGCTGGATAATAATATTTGTATTCTACTACCCAAATTAAGTTGGCCTTTTCACCCGCAAAATGTCAGTCCAAATCAAACAATGTCGGTACTTTAAAGCAGAAAGGGCGTAACAGTCAATACACCAAGTTTACGAGATGAGTGGAAGATAAAAACTTATAAGCGTTTTAATTCACATATTTTTAATTATCACACCTTAGCTAACGTAAAAAGCTACAATTACGCGATAATGTATCTATGTATAGTGGATCGAAAAAGCAGGACATTTTAATCCAACTATATCAATAAGTAATTGTTGATAATATAAGTTTTACGCCCTTTTTTTCCCAAAGTGTCGTACACGTATAGAGAGAACAACATTGTCATAGGTCTAAGTTTCCTGGTGGCGGTATAGTGTTGTCCGCAATGGATGGAGTAGGGTCGCACCACAATGAGCCTGCCGCGTAATTGTTAAACTGAACGGGGGTTGAGCGCCCTGTCAACTGTTCAACCATAGAGTAAGTAATCCGAAACATTCTGTCTTTTGTGACATTATCAATAATAATTTTCTTGGTATTCTTTTATTTTTAATAGCATATTGAACTTTAAAACTTGTTTTATGAAGGGTTTTTAGTGAAAATAATATATTTACTTCGTCCATTTGGACAGTGAAGCCCGATTTTAAAGTTTTAGGTAAAAATGTACGCTTGGTTGATCTTTGACGCAAACGATTACAGCATTCGCAGCTTATTCATTCCGCTTGTTGTTGTTTAACGAATAAAAAGCTGTTTGATTTCTACTTGTTTGACGTTTATTAACGTTATCACTACACTATTTGTAAGTTCATTGCAATACACAAATAAAAACTGTACTCGTGATCTATTGCTTTAGTGGAAATGAGTCAAAAAATTTAAAATTAATATTCCCATTTCAGTTTAAAATGATCTGTATTTAAGTGAACGTAATAAGCGCTCATTAATTATATACCACTTTACAGTAACAAACGAGTACTCATAATTTAAACAATAGCGCCTCAATCACAATAAACATGTTAGGATAAGCTTCATCGTAACCTTTCAAATCGTGAATGAAGGTAAGTGGTATGATACTGATCACTAACTGCTGCGCAACAATACACTTCATCCCTTATTAATTATTTTATTGTAAGCATAAAGGATGTCGTAATCGTCAGAATAATAATATCATCGCGCCGCATAAAGAACCCCTAGTAGCGATAACACAAGCGTAAAAATGACACGCCGTGCTACCAATATGTTTGTGTGTATAACATTAGATTTATTCGACTGGGTCACGCACACAGGCAGAGGGCTACCCCGAAACGGGGTGCCTTCGTGCCTTCGCTGTGGGGGCGACACTACTACAGCCGCAAGCAGAGCTGCCACCCGCCAGATGGTCACGCACACAAGCACGCCATGAAAGGGAAAGCTACACTGTGTAAACAAATCGCGGGAGCGAGTGCCGTCCCTCTCGGTTACAAAGCCGTGTGTGTCACATCATTGTGTGCTGTCGACGCGATCCGACGTAGATTGTTCTGTGAAATTGCCAGGTAATAGGCCGAGGGACTATAGCATTACACTTACTTATTGGTGGGTTTAGGCGCTCAACGGCATAATCGAATTGAATATAGGCGACGTATTGACGGCACCGACTTTCAACTTGACTTTCGAGTTTCAGCTGGTGTCTTTGTAACGTCGTCTATGTAACTAGATGAGAAATATATTATCATAGATACGTTATTTATGAGATAATGTAGTCATTTTTCAAGTAGCTCCATAACATCGAAGGCGTTAAATATTATGACTCAAGTTGAAATCAATAATGCTTTTTGATTATTTATTTACCTAATTTTATCTATGACAACTATCCTCCATCAATAAGTAGAGCAGTAAACAAATTGATTGAGTAATTCGTTTCGGCCACAAAAAGAACAAAGAAAATTGGCTGTGTTATGACAAGATGACGTCACCAACCGGGACATTTGACGCGCGGCGTGACAGTCGCGCGCGTGACGACGGAGATTACGATTGATCCGTCGAAGACGCCCGGCCGAGTCGACTCGACACCTATTCGTATATACGTTATTGCTATCTGAGCAACGCCACCCCTGAATTGAGTGTCGTACGTTTAGCTAGTGATGCTCCGTTGTACTAAGCCTGTCGATGAATTGTAATTGCAAAATTAAAGGCAAAAAAAAATTATATGTTTACTTTTTGATTTTAAACATTGCAAAATAGTTACACGCGACTTGCAATATAATTACATTTTCATTTATTTATTAATTAAACTTATAAGCAAGCCTGACATGTGAGTTCTTGTTAGGTTTCTATAAGAAACCAATTCACTGCCATTTTTATCCAATTAGTGTGTTTCATACAAGCAACGACAAAGATTTTAGATAAACCAAGTACTCAACAACAAAACAATCGTCTACTTCAATTCGAGTACCGCAACAGGCTGGCGAATTATGGCTATGGTATTGTTAATTCGCAGTCGCCCCTAAATTTATTACATGCCGACAAACAGAGACAGCACTATTTACAGCTATCGAGATAGAAAGAGATAAAAACATCGAAATCAGGGGGTGTTGTAAATAATTTCCACGCTCGGATTGACAAAGTCGTTAATGAATATTTTGATTAGAGTAAAAAGACCTTTGTATATTTTAAATTAGGATTTCAAATCATTTAAACATCCTGTTGCTAGGAACAATGTAGTTTTCTCGAAATATGTTGTATTATAATCAGAAACCTGAAGATTTAATATTACATTGTGATTTTTATCCCTTCAAAGGGCATTATTTTTATTAAAACACATTGGTAATTGTTTTGTCTTTATTTGCTTTATTTACTTGACTTAATTATTTGCAAATGTGGCAATTTACATTTCCTTCCGTCGATCACGTACAATTTGTGTTACTTTCGAGTCCAAAACATATAGTAAGGTTAATGAACTAATCATTAGAGTGCGGCATACTACTTTGTTATCACTAAATATTTAACATTCCGGAAATAACTTTGACAATTACGGATTATAATAGAATATTTTGCATTTATTTTGCAATTCACATGGATGAGTGGTACAGATTTATAACCTTAGGACTATTTTAGTAGGTACATGCATGTGATACCCCGTAAGGGTGCAGCAAATTACACTTAAAATTAAGATTAGAATTAAATTTATGATAAATTTTAGATTTGAACATTTTTGATAAGAATGGATTTTTATTACTGTTTATGAATATATTTATTTAGTCATTGTTATACATAATATTAATTATATTTAATTTATAATTCCCAATATGTCTAGATTTGTATTACGATATATTACTATATGTTACATTATATTATATTATATATTATATTATATTATATTATATTATATTATATTATATTATATTA